>NW_010100225.1:5871-16969 GCF_000699245.1 Pterocles gutturalis
CGCTCATTCTTGTGTTCAGTTAATGGCATTTTTTCTTGTTAATGTGTATCCAGTTCAGTCCAAACTTGTAGTGAATGGTCTACATATCAGTTGGCAGATTTTAGGAGTAAGTGGAAAACAGGGAAAAAACCTTGGTCTCCATTGTAGTCAGGCTCATTTGATTATCTTTGGTAATCTCTTAAAGACCTGAGGGAAAAGAGCAGTCACTGGTTACAGGACTGGGTTAGTCAGTTCAGGTGTTAGACTGCAGCTCCCAGATTGTATCCTCCAACCACAACTCTTCGTGGACCTAAGGGATAGTAGGAATTAGTCAGTCCTTTAACCTTCTCAGTCTCCCATTCATTCTTCTGTGCTTGTTTCCAGGAGTTTGGCTTTAGTAGGGAAGAAGTGTAGAAGTCCTAAGGTTAGGTCACTTTACTCAGTATGAAATTTAAATGAAGTTAATTTTTATCATAGCAAATTTGTGTAACTGTAAACTGCAAGAAAGTGCTGGGTAACAGTCCAATCCTGAGTTGACTAATGGTCTTTCAGTTGCATAAAACTTGTTAAACTAGTGCAAGTACCTAGTGTAGTTCTTAAATTGGTCACCCTGTTAAATGGTTTCTAGCTTGTTTCATAATCCAAGTAAGGATTGTTGTAGTTACTGCACTTCATCACTTTTACACTAATAAGTGCTGCTGGTATTAAGTTGAGAAAATGCTTTTAGTTAAACTTTATCATTAGTAGGCAGACTATCTTGTCTCTGACAAATGAGGTAAATTTTTTCTGCAATTTAGATTAGGAAAATAAGCAATTTACTTCTTTTATGTCAAAGAGGGTGAATTTTGAGAAATAGTATTCTATAAGACACTCTAGGGATGTAGTCCACTTTTGCCCTCCTGACTTATCTATCATTTTCCTTCAGATTATATCAGTGTTAATACTTGTAATATTTGAAGATCTTGAGAGATTTGGGAGAGCTTGAATATGCTTGCCATGAGTATTTCATAAAATGGTATCTGCATATTAAATTACCTCTGTGAGCAGCAAAATAACCTGTTCGAGGACTAGATCTGTGTCTGTTATTCTGGTATGTTGTAACAGAATTGTATTAAGGCCGTGGATTGCACCTCTCTAGTCTTCAAAGTGTCTGCACAGAAGGGAGATGCTGAGAATATCCCTGGCTACAGAAGAAGCTTCATCCAACACTTTATTGGATACCACAAAACTCAGTCAGTCATGGTATAACTCCAGTTTGGCTATGCTTATGTCTAAGAGAGCTGAGTTCATACTGTATATCATTCTTCTGTTGGAATGTTAATAGGGGCTATCCTTTCTACATTTGTCTGTTGTCACAAGACACACAGCCAACCAATTTGTGTTCATTATTTCATAATTTCTATTCATTATTCGGCAGTAAGATCAACAGTTCATTGGGAAACTAATGATTGCGTAAGCCTAGTTACTTTAGAAAAATCAAGGTTTAAGGTGACATACCTTCAGATTCCAAAATACATTTGTGCAGTGTCTTATGAAGGGAAAAAAAAAAAACACAAAAAACCAAAAACCAAACAACCCAAACCCACAAATGCATTTAGTCCATGTTTTGCTTAAATGGGTAGTTTAGTTCAAGCCAAATATATATCGCTTTTTATTTTTGGCTGGAAGTGAACTGTGATAAAATATTTTAAAGTTTTTGCTATATTAGGATGTGTTCAAGTACAGGAGGCTATTGTGGAATAAGGTAGCATATACAGATGGAAATCGTGGTAGCTGTGCTGTATTTGCTGCCTTTCTGTAAACTCTTAGTGCCCTGATGGTGTTTAGGTAAGCCCTTCCACTTTGGAATAAGGATGCCCCTATGGGAAGCTGGTACAGAATAACTGTTGAGCTATTTCTACATGTCTTCAAACTCTGGGACTGTGAGTGCATGAGCATACGTAATTTAAAATGAGCTGAATCCTGTGTTTCCTTTATATGTAGAATTACTAGTAACCTAAGTAGGGTAGACTTACAGAATTGACTGTAGAATCTGCCTGAGATGGGTTTGTGTGTTTATAGAATGACTAATTCAACATATGGTTCAAACTGATTATTAAAGTATGCTTTATCTGCAGGGTTTTGCAGTTGTTTTGCATCAAAGACAGAACTGTGCATAAAAAGATAAGGAAAATGCATCTTGCGATCCTGCAAAATTGCTTGTTTGTTTAGGCTCTCCCAAACTGGATTATCTAAAACAGGAATCCCTTGCGCTCTGCTCTGCCCATTCTGATGTCTAGTATCTCAGTGGAGGTTCAGGCAGCTCCTGCCTATGATTAATGCTTCTAGGTGCTGTAAATATCTTGCATAGTGTCCTGGTTTCATCTGGGACAGAGTTAACTTTCTTCATAGTACCCAGTAAGAGGCTGTGTTTTGGATTTGTGCTGAGGAGAAGGCTGACAACATACTGATGTTGATAGTTGCTGCCAGGACAGTCAAGGACTTCTCAGGTTCTCTGCTGTGCCAGTGTCTGCAGGTTCAGGAGAAGCTGGGAGGGAGCACAGTCCCAATTATTAGCCTAGGATTTGACCTTAGGTTTAGGATTGAGAACCAAATTGGCCAATGGTCTATTCCATATCATGCCTAGTATATAGTTGAGGATCTTCTCCGGAAGTGCTCTCTCTTGGTTGGACATTCTCTCTTTCTCTGGGTTGTCTCTCTTGGACTCTTGAGCTCTTATCTTTTCTGGGATCATTGTTTCAGGACTCTCTCTGCTCCGGGATTGTTAGCTGGGAACGGGCTGAGCCTTGGTCATAGGGTGGTGAGCAGTTTCACTGTGTATCACTCATTTCTGTATTTGTATATTATTATTACTACTATTATTTAAAATTTTATTGTAGTTATTAAATTCTTATCTCAACCCACGAGTCTATTTTCCCTTTACCCCTTTAATTCTCCTCCCCCATTCCTGGGGTGAGGGGGGGAAGGAGGAGGGAGGGTGAGCGGGCGGCTGTATGGTATTGCATTGCCAGCTGGGTCAAACCACGACACATAGTTAAACATAGACATAGCCTATGGCCCTGTAGGAGCCCTTACACCAGTACGGGAATGTAAGTATGCTGCTATGTACACAGCTCTCATGGCATAGCTTTACCAGTTCAACCACACTATCCATCCATTAGTGAGACAAGCAGTGATTGTATAACTGCACTTAGGGCTTATGCCAGCATAGCTGTATCAGTGACGCCTTTGCATGCTCATGACTGATGCAACGATTTTGTCAGAAATAGTTTAGACAGGCACTGGAGCTGAAGTTTCAAAATTCTTTTTAAGTTGTCCGAAGTCAGTGCCAAGAAGCAGTGTCATATTCCTCCTGCAGCCTGGTCTCCTCTTCCTGCTTTTGTGCCCCTTTCTTACTTGCAATGTTTGTGGTCAGGGAGTTGGGTTAAAAAGAAAGAACTTTCTTACTAAGATAGTTTTATTCAGATGTTTGCTATGCAGTTGTATGAACACTTCCACAGAATCCTGAACTGCCCTTTACATCGGTTCTACCAGGAGGACCAGGAGGAAAGTAGGACCTTGGCAGCTGCTAGACTGACTTAAGTTGCTGTGGAAGTAGCATCTCTTACATTTTTTGGTAGAGTGATATTTTAACAGCGCAACAGTAGCAAGAATAGATGTTTAGATACCTTAAATTAAAAAAAAAGTTTTACTAGAACTTGGTGATGCTCCACGTCTAACTCTTACAAAATGAAGACATTTTTAATATTGGAGATGTTTTGGACAGGAAAAAAAAATCCCTCTCAGTATTGTTCACATATGTAAACACATGTAATAATACAGAATTTCAAGGCTGGTACAGGCGCTTAGTCTCTTGTTAAGGCATTTTATTAAAGAATCTTATCAAGAATCATTTAATAAGTAAAACTGTGATAAATGTGAAAATTCTAGTCCGAGTCTGTTACCAGTACTACAGAATTCACACAGTATTAATATTTGTAACTCCTTAGATAAATTAAAATGTTATGTATTAGTAACATAGTATATTGATCAGTAAATGAAAAAATAATCAGCGTGCAAAAATAATCTCACATTTTTTACTAAAACAGGTGTAACTCTAGAAAATACATGTGAATACAATGAGATGAAATAGGATGTGAAATGTGGAAGAACCTGAAGTCTGAAATTGATAGTAGAGTCAAGGAATGTGGGAGCTTTTAAGAAAATGCATTTCTCTGTGTTGGACTTTTCTTATCTAGGAAAACTGCTCTTTAATATGCTTTAGACAGACTTACTTCCTCTCTTCTCCAAACATTTGATAGTTTCACAGATGAGCCTTTTCTGTGCTTTGAAGGTTAGCAAGAGCTCTCTATCAGAATGCAAATGTGATCTGCTGATTTCAACTGATAGTGCAGTGCCTATACTTCATAGCCATGACTGTGGTAACTATGTGACATTTCTGCTGCTTAATAATAGCAAGCTTCGGTTTTTTAGGGCTCTGGAGATGCACTTTTAAGCTGGAGTGAGTCTGAAGGAGTACTTCCAAAGTATTCAACTATTCCTTTTGCTTTGGTAGCTCTTTGTGACTGGGGGAAAAAAAAAATCAACAATTTTAGACCTTAATATTTTTGAAGTTAAATTTGTCATTTTGCTACAGGATGATGTCCTGTACTTTGCTTCCTGGTAGAGTGATATATCCTGCCTTTTTGCTCTTTTCCCATTGCTTGCAAAAGACTGAGGTTATAGGATGTAATGTATTTATTCTAAGATACTCTGTGGTAGCAAAGGGTTAAGAAGGTAAAGTGTTAGTTTGAAAAGAAGTAAGGCCAGGGAGAAGAGAGGAGAGGCTGGTAGCTGACTTCTTACACAGCAGCAGAAGAGGTGAGCTTTTGTTAGGGTCCTCCCTTTCTGGCATACTAGTGAAGTTGAGAGAGCTGAACATTTGGACTAAGTTGAGTTAATAGTATCATAGCAAAAGAGTATAAGAAAATAACATGGCAATTATGGCAAAACAAAATTACTTTGAATATTTATCCACAACTTTGCAAGGGGTTGGTAAATAGGATAAGAATGAGCTTGTTTAAGTTATTAATTTAAGTAATTGTTTAATGGAATAAACTGCTACTGAAAGGTTGGAGTTCTCTGCTCAACACTTATGTTGACTCAGTACTCAATGACCTTTTTCAAAAATAGTATTATATGGATTTAATTATGATAGTCAATCAGATGATCTTTTTCTATAACTCTCTTGAGATATTTTCATGCCGGATTTTAGTGTAGAGTAGGACTGTTGTGGTAGAAGATAAAATGGGTGGGAGAGTAAGAAGAATTTTGTGAGACACTAGTGACTTTATAGCACCACAGATGAATTTTGCTAGCAAGGCTTCAGACTAGGGTGAAGCATTTCTAGCTTAATTTGTCCTACTAAATATTGATCCTGATAGAGTCAGTATAAAATGTTTGGATGTTCAAAAGTACCTACTTTACATTTGTAAATTGTGGCTGCATTAAAGAAATAACTTAAGTTTTGATTAGATTTTAGGTAGGTTGAAAAGTGTTTCTTGCCAATTTACCTCACAAAGAAATCAAAAATTTAAAAGTTCTCTCTGAAATATAAATAAAAACATTTTTAGTGTGTGTGACTGGGAAATAATTAACGATAGAAAATATTTTGTTTTAAATGCATGCACTTCCTCACAAGCTAGTGGACTTTGTCCTTGGTTGAGAAAATTCTGGAGAAATTTTCCAATTCATTAATCTTTGTTCAAATCTTGGCCTGTACTTTTAAAAACTTTTCCTTAGAGTGTAAGTTGCTAGTCTTAAAGCACTAAAGGGTAGAGAGTAACAGAAGTTCTTTATCTGGTATAGAGTATGTTCCCCTTAAGATGGAGGAAAATCATGTTACAGGACTTAAAAAATCACAGACTGCAGATAGTGAATCACTGTATGGAATAGTGGGATTTTCTGTTTGTTTTTGCGCACAGAGTTATTCAGAAGTAACCATTGGGTTTAAAGTAGGGTGGTTTTTTGTTTGTTTTTGGTGTTTTTTGTTAAATCCTTGATTACCATCTCAGCATTTATACCCCAAGATATTTGTTATGAATTTTTGCACATGGTATCTGAATATGTAAGGTGAGACAGATATACTTAGAACATACAAGTAATGATTCATTTTAACACTATTTTATTATTTTTAAGAAAACAACCTGCTGAATTGAAGCTATTAATATTGCTAATAAACATAATTTATTTTCCTTTTTTGTTCTGACCACAACAGTTTAAAACATAGTATATATGCTAATGGATGCATAGTGGAGAATTTGGCCTGTTACATTTCTTTAGAGTAGTTTTATTATGCAGGGATCAGATCTCTAATGTTAAGATAGTGTTATTGGGGTAGAACAAGTAGAGTTGGTTGGTCCTAGGATAACCTCACTCAAAATTTCTTTCCTGTATGCCATTATCATCCAGTATTAAGTTTAGAATGTGTTTTGCAGCCATGGCTAATGTGGAAGTGTGAGAGATTTTGGAGGGGTTTGGTGTGGTGTTTGTTTTGTTTTTGTTTTTGAAACTTGAGAGGTTTCAACATAGATGCCAAAATCTACTGGCCATGTAATTAATTTAAAAAACAAAACAAAAAAACAAAACACCTTATTGCTGCATTTTTTGTATCTGTCCATGCATTGCCAGCTCTGATAATAAGCATTTTAATGCTGATTACTTGAGGTTAACTTTTTTTCTGGTAGTCTACTTATCAAAATAATAGAATTTGGAGAATTTTTGTAAAGCATAAAAAATTCTGATGCACTTGTAATTCCTGCTTCCAAAAAAAGTCATTTCATCTACCTTCAGTCTTCAGGAAATAGACTTAATCTTAAGGTCAAACTTGGAATATATAATTTTCTTTCTTTCTTTTTTTTTTTTTTTTGTAAATGTAGTAAGTAGTATTTTGTATGTGGGAAACAAATGTTTAGAAGAACAGTGTAATTTATATCATCTTGTTTTAACATGCTATTGTGATGTTGATATGTTGCAGTTTTGCCTTGGCTGTCTTTTTGCTTTGTATCCTCTGTGAAGAAAAACTTAGATTTTTAAGAGTGGAGATACTGTACTAGTGAAGAGGATAATAGGCCATGAATAACACATAAATAAAAGAGTATTTTAAAGACAGATTGGAGAAGAGAGAAGAAGATGGCATGGCAGGCACAGGAGAACAGCTGGATTAACTGCAGAAAGAAGGCAGGCCCCTCTAATGCGGGACTCCTTGTGAAGACCTGTTGGCTATGGTGAATAAAGAGAACAGAAGAGCTTGTTGTCTGCTGAGACTAATATTACAAAGTCCAGAGCTGCTCTCTGAAAGGATTTTAGTAGAAGTGGAGAAGACGTGTGATAAAGTCTTGACAGTGGCAGAATTTACTCTTCAAAGTTTCTGCTGGAGTGGATTGTGTGCTCTCTACAAGGAAGATACTCAGATATAAAACTAGACGGTGTAGTTCTGGATTAGTTTTTTTAAAGAGGAGGCAGGCAAAGACAAGTCAAAATATTATCAATCAGTAGCTGCTGTGATAAATGTGATTGAGTATACAATCTTTGGGAGCTGCTCACAGAATGACTCTTCATGAAGGATTGATTCCTTTGGGTTTCTTTTTAGAGATAAGGCTTCTGTAATGGATGAAAGTGCCTTATATGAATCTTGCTCATCTTTTCTGCATCACCCTTTTAGTTTAATCTCTACGCTTGGGTTTAATCTCCACAAGGCAGAATAAAATTGGGTAAATATTACTATAACAATGCATAGAGAATCTCAGCAGTTGGGATGGTCTAAAACATGACAGATCTTTTGGCTAGAGCCCTAGTGTGAAGCAGGGGATGTATTTTAAAAATAAAAAAAAGTCTAGGCATAATCTGACTAGAATATGAAGAAAAAATGGTGGGCGAATGGCATCATGCATTGCCTAATATGTTGCATTAAGACTCCTCTTTCTTTTTCTTTCTTTTTTTTTTTTGTTGTTAGTCTTGATCAAAATAATTTTCAAGTGTGATGATGGGATGTTTTGCTGGTGTAGTGTTGGGCTTGTATATTCCTAAAAAAGGACTTTGGTGTTGGTGGAATGTTTCCATGTTGGCGAGAAATGCTAGTGGGAATTGTATTGTTGAGATCTTAACTTCTTTGAGATTATGGAAATAAGTGCTGCTAGTGATGGCATGGTTCAGGTATTTCAGGAGTTGCTAGTCCAGTGTCTTAGTCGCCAAATTGTTACTGAATCAACAGGAGGTGATGCTATTTTAGACTTGGTATGGAAGCATAATGAGGTCTTCTGGAAAATCTGCTTGTATTGTGAGAATTTTTGGGTTTTTTACAGAATTTGTGGAGTTGGGATGGATTTGTTGTGAAAAACAGCTAGTGTGGTACTAATTGAAACTGAATATGAAGGTGAATATCCAGGCTGCTCCACTAATGTGCAGGGCACTGAAGAAATGTAAAATGCTAAGTAGAAAATTAAGCAAGGGTGGGTTAACCAGCATGGGTTAACCATAGAGTGTATCACTGAAATTCATCCCTTTTGCTATTGCTTCAGTCCTCAAGATGGAAAGTTATGGGTTTACTTGCAAAGAACAAGAACTCCTGCCAACTTGGAGTTTACCAGGTGAAGTTGACAGCTTACTAGTTGACAGAGGGAGAGCAGGAGAATCTGTATAGACCTTGGAATGACTGGATTGCTTGAGCAGACAGTTTTAATGACTCGTTAATTGTATTGGTTATTTAAAACAATGTGTTGCTTTGGGAACTAAGACGTAATGCACAGGGGGCAGTACCTCTGAAAGCACAGTGCAATCACTGAAGAGGACGAAAACTTCCATAGAAAGCCTTGCTGGGACTGTCAGTTGATCTGAGCCTCGTGTCATGCTGCCATGGAAGAAGGCAAATTTGATCTTAGGTTATGCTGGTTGTGATGTATTTTTGGTGAGCGCAACAGAGTGTTCATGGCACTGATTCTGAGACTTCATCTAAATTTGTTTATGTGGAGCTAGTTAGTTAGGTGATCAGGGGACATAAGGTGGAAAAATTTTGAAAAATAAATCAGTGTGGTAACAGTAAAATTTCAGCTTGTTTGGAGCAAAATCAAGACTGAAAAAGGGAATCGGCATAAATACCATATATTTTGTGAGGGGAATAGGTATGAGAGATACAAAGAAACTTGTTGAAGCTGGGAAACAATGCTGTCACAGGTGGGCGTAAATAGATTATAACTTTACCTAAATTGTAGTTTAGAAGCATTTTAATAATTGTGAGGTTGTGGAATGAGCTGCCAGTTGGAATAAGTGAGAGCAGAAAACTTAAAGGGGGGTTGGAACGCTTGTGAGAGGAATGTGTTGTCTATGATTGAGTTTGCATTCAGAGAGGGAGTTTCTTATGGTGCCTGGCTGTTGAGGAGGGCTGTCTCGCTGGGACAGCCTGTCTTTCTGGAGCTCAGTATTATGGAAACAAAGTTTTGAAAGAAAACTGTTTCAGTTGCTCTCTGGTCAGGCAACCTGTATGAACAGTAGCAGGAAAGAAAATAAATCTAAAATGTGTAAAACCTTAATTTCATCAGTTCTGTTAATAACTTCTTTTCCCTGATGTCTTAGCTAAGGTCATGAAAGACAATGCAGGATCTGATGCTGAGCTTAAAACAAAAAACTAGTTTATAGATATAAATTAGTAAACTAGAACCGTTACATTTGGTATTTAACTGGCTTTTGGTTTTGGGAGGTACATGGTACATTCTTAATTTGTAGTGTTTGATCTTTGTTGAAGTGCAGTACTTGGCCTCAACTATGCATTTGCTGGTGCTGCTCATTTATGTGGGTTGAAGGATTTTTTACCCAAGTTTTAAAGACGAATGTGTATAACTATAGATGTAAGAATATACCAAATCACCATTGGATTAATTTAGTGAAACTTTTAATTAGGGTCTCTTACATGGTGAAACTTTTACTTGAACTTCGATTTTTCTTTATATCTGTGAGCATCTCTGGTCAGAAGAGCACCCTCTTTGGTGTAGGGGACCGAATCTGTTGAATATATACAGGGAGGAAATGGAAGTAATCTCCCAGCTGTTGTTCAGCGAATTCTGCATCCTTAATGATTGACATAATTGGTAGATCCAAGAGCTAGTTGATGGAAACCATCAGCTTTATCTGACTTAACTCTTCTCTCATAGCTCTAAGCAACCAGGTTTACTCTGAAGGAGAAGAGGTGTGCAGCTGTGTAGGGCTTTTTGGCGTAGAACTAGTTGGAATAATTTTAAAATATCTGTGAAGATGATATGACTTCTTGAAAAAAATAACATAAGATTGAGGAAATCTGTATTGCAGTCAGTAAGCATGGTATACAGCAGAATGGACGAACTTGTAATTACTTACCTCTAAAAACTTCATGGTATGTCTTTCTAAAGAGAGATTCTGCTTTGCATACCCCCCAAAAAAAGTTACTGGCTAGAAGATTTGCGTGAATTTCACTAAAGCTGCTCTCTGGACTTGGAAAGCAAATTCGATGGAATGAGTAGCTCTGGTTAAACACTTCTGAGAATAAGTTTCTGGAAAACATATGTTTTTTACAGTATCAAAATACAGTGTTTTTATTTTGTAGGCAAGTTGGTATGGGGTGTGAAAATGTTGAGGAGGTGACAGTGAAATTCAAGTGTATAAATAAATTGTACCTTATGCCTAAATATTAAAGGTAAATGTGATCTTAAGCAAGACTCTACAGTATTCAATTTAGATCATTGTATTGTTTAAAAATAGTGAGCACTGCATTTGGGGAAGTCCTTCTTATTCCAGTGAAAGTGGCAATTGTACCTATTATTAATTAAATTGTTCTAAACAAGAAAAAAAAGTGTAACTCAGTCAATTTATAGTTTAAGATATGTAGAATTAATAGGTGATTTGACAGATCATGGTCTTTTTAAAATGTAATCAACTTAAAAATGTAACTTCAGTTATTACATTGCTGGGTTGCTTTGCTTATTTTAGTGATAGTATAAATAATATTATTGAAATCTCTTATGCTTCATAAATAATCTATGTTTAAGTGAAATTCCAACTGGAAGATAGCTATTCACATTAGGTTACTATATTTTTAAATTTTTATTTATAT
>NW_010100226.1:0-9024 GCF_000699245.1 Pterocles gutturalis
TGGGGGTCCCAAGGCCCATCATTGGTGGTGAAGAACGTGGCGAAGAAGGCATTAAATGTCTCCGCTTTGATGATGTCCCTATTTGTGAGATGACCGACCTCATCAGGTGCTGGACCAATTTTGTCTCCAATCCTCCTTTTTTTCTTAAGATATTGAATACAGCTCTTTTTGTTGTCCTTGACGCTGCTGGACAGCTTGAACGCTCATTGAGCTTTGGCTGCAGGAGCAGCACCTCCTTAGTCCTCCTGTGTCACCTGTTCTTGCTCCCAATGTCTGGACACGTTCACAGAAGCTCATTAAAGGCAGAAGTTTAATTATATCAGACATGCCTGGGGAGCAGGTTGTCATAGAATCAATAACAGAATCATAGAATCATTAAGATTGGAAAAGACCTCAAGGATCATCAAGTCCAGCCGTCAACCCAACACCACCCAACCCACTAACCCATGTCCCGAAGCACCACAGCGACACGTTTCCTGAACCCCTCCAGGGATGGTGCCTCCACCACTGCCCTGGGCAGCCTGTTCCAATGCCTGAGCACTCTTGCAGTGAAGACATTTTTCCTATTTTTTCTAATATCCAGCCTGAACCTCCCCTGGTGCAACTTGAGGCCGTTTCCTCTTGTCCCATCACTTGTTCCTTTAGAGCAGAGCCCAGCACCCACCTCACTGCACCCTCCTTTCAGGCAGCTGTAGAGAGTGATGAGGTCTCCTCTCAGTCTCCTCCAGACTAAACCCCCCCATTTCCCTCAGCTGCTCCTCACAGGACTTGTTCTCCAGACCCTTCCCCAGCTCCGTTGCCCTTGGACACGCTCCAGCCCCTCCATGTCCTTCTTGTCGTGAGGGGCCCAAAACTGACCCCAGGATTCGAGGTGCAGCCTCACCAGTGGGGATGATTTGGTCCCTAGTCCTGCTGGCCACACTATTGCTGATACCAGCCAGGATGCTGTCAGCCTTCTTGGCCACCTGGGCACACTGCCGGCTCATTTTCAGCCACTTGTTGACTAAAAGGTGGCCGGCAGACCCCCGTTGATCCCTCGCTGGACTCTGCCCCAGCCCCGCGGCAGGAGGGGTGGGATGGCTGCCCTCATGTCCCACCTGAGTGCAAGCCATGGGTCTCCTTGCCACGAGGATGGGGTGTGAGCTGTGGCTGAGCTGTGTCTGCTCCAAGCCGGATCCCACGGACCTCCAGGCACGCAGGTTGGAAACAGCCCCCAAGGAGCACCAGGCAGCGAGATGTTCTGGAGACCCTTCATCTCGCTGCCTTTCTGTGGCCAGGAGGAGACCTGGCACATCTCCTTCAAATCCCAGTTCCTCCTCCAGCTCCTTCAGAAGCTGCTGCTGAGGTTTTGGCTGCATTTTGTACCTGCCCTTTTAGCTTACGCTTTTCCTTTCCAAGCTGGGGCACCCCTAGGGATGATCCTCCTCCGTGGTTGCAGGTACCCAGGAGGAGGCTGCCAAGGATGTCCTGCAGTTTGGTGGAGCCTGGTTCTGCTCGGCATCCCTGGGCAGCATCCCCCCGCAACCTTGATGCCTCCATAAGCCTCCCCAGTCCAACACGTCAATCCTCACATTGTGCCCCCTTTTCCACTGGTTGCTCCCCCCAAATATTGGAGGGGTTTTTCACAATTTTTCCCTTTCTGTAGCCCTTGCCTGAGTCTTCCTGGCCATGTGTGACCAGAACTCTGCCCCCAGGACACCGGGAGCCCCACCGCCACTGCTTTGGGGATGTCTCCCATGCTCTGAAACTGGGCAGAGTGAGGAAACCAGAAAGTCTGAAGGGGTTGGTGACTATTCCTACGGGAGTTCAGCTGGATCTCCATCAGCAGTACACAACTGGAAATTCTGAGGGCAAGAACGTCACCTTTTATTTTCTTTTCTTTTTTTTTTTGTCCAAAGTATAGGAAAGCTCTACATACACAAGGACACCCGTCCACCCCCACCATGAAGCAGATCCACATTGCTCACCGCAGCAGCACCCACGTAGCACCTCTGTGAAGCAAACGATGCCTTCCCATCCTTGCTCCTCATGTCTTGAGTGAATGAACCAGAGCAAGGTCAACACATGGCACAGCAGGTGCCTACTCCAGAGAAAATCCAGAAAATTGCTCCAGGACTTTTCCAGTACCAAGAGGAGCTTCTCAGGGTCACCCCAGCCATCACGTCCAGCACCAAGGGGATACCAAATGCTTCCTGGACCATGGTGGCCACACAGTGCATGGTGACATCACTGAAACCTGGAGCAAGTGCTGAAGGAGCCCGTTGGTGACTGGAGACTGCAAAAGGACTTGCTGGGGCTTGACAATGCTTGGGGCTGTGCAAGGGAAAAACCGTCTGGAAGAACCCTGTCCTCACTGTGAGAGATGGCTTCTTCCAGAGGAATGTAAAGCCCAGTGGTGCAGCCATTTGGGGGTAAATAGGTGGCTTTGGTGGCCAAGACCACACTTCTGTACGAGCTAAAACCTAGTTTTCGGGGATGATGACCCCAACAGGCCTGCAACAAGTGGCTCGTCCCTCCCATCTCCCTCATTTGCCCTCTCCCTTGGGGAAGACAGCCACCCATGTGTTGGCAGCACCAGCACCCCCGCCGCTCTGCTTCTGTTGTGATGGTTTGACCTCTGTGTAAACGACATCGGAGGACGTGGGGTTTGTCCCCTTCTCTTCAAACTTCAGGTTGGCGTAGGTCAGGTCCTCAGTCTCTGTCACCGGGGCTGCCTGCAGGGGAGAGAGCAACGAGTAGAGCCCTGGCTTTCCCTTCTGCATCTTCCCTGCTAGTATTTTCCCGCTGGCACAACTATTTCCACTGCCCAAGCGTTATCCAGCTTCTTCAGAGGTGCCACTTATTCAGAAGCTCATAAGCCCCTATTTGATTGCTAAGTGTTTAGGACCATGTTTTCAGAAAGCAAAGCTGATTTTACTCTGAAATCAAAGCTTTAAAAGCCAGTGCTTTTTTTCTACAAGGAGAAGGAAACAATATGTGCAGAGCCCTACCTGGCTTACCATGCTGAGCTGATTCCCCTCCGCCACTTGCCTGCTTGTGAGCTTTCCTGAAAAACGAAATGTAGTTTAAATAGTAGTTAAAATAATTACAACTATCTTTATTTTACACAAAGAAAACATCTGCATTGGTCTTGCTTTTGTTGCAGGAGAGGAAGGGGCTCTGCAGCTGGCTGGCTCTGAAGATGGCCAAGGGGCAGGAGGGGTTGTCAAGGATTTAAAAGCTCTTGGAGGGGCTGGAGACCTCCGAGCTGGACACTTCCAGAAATGTGGTGATGTGCAAGACCTGTTTCACTTGCACCCTGGCTTGTGCTATAACCAGGCTCATTTCCAGGAACTGGCCAGAGGGAGGGGATGGGACAAACCTTCTCCCCGCCCTGGGAGAGTTTCTCCCCGCCCTGGGACAGTTTGTCCCCACCCAGGGAACACTAAGCGAGCAGGGGCAGTAGGATATTGAAGGTGGACATCTCCCAAGCCTGGACTTGTCCAGACCAGCAGGTGAGGAGGAGATGCCGACTGGCTCCCACGGGATATGGAGGCTTGGCGCAGGCTCAGCCTTACCTTCTCCATTCCTTCCGCACTGCCACAGCAGAACACCAATTACTGGCAGGTAAAGAAGTGTTCCAACCACTAAGCCAAACAGGATACACAGGGGGAAGTTGAGTCCTGCACACACAACCATCACAGAGACACTCGTCAGCTGCCGTCCCACTGTGCAACGCTGCCATTGCCTCTTTCTGGGGGGAAGATGGGTTTATTCCAAGCTGGAGCTTCCAGACCCTGAACCACCCTCAGCTCTGGGCTCCTGACAAAATCCTGCAGGGAACAGTCTTCAAAAAACTCATCTGAACTTAGCCAGGGGGGTGGTTGGAGCACCCAGAGCCCCTTCCCAGCTTCGCAGCCTCTGATCCGCTGGTGCCTACCCCAGTTTTCCCGCTGCTCCCACCCGCTCACAGGACAACAGCAGGATGTTGCCCAGAGAAGCTGTGGATGCCCCATCCCTGGAGGGGTTCAAGGCCAGGCTGGATGAGGCTTTGAGCAACCTGGGCTAGTGGGAGGTGTCCCTGCCCATGGCAGGGGGTTGGAACTAGACCCAAACCAGTCTGTGATTCTATCTGCTTCCCCCCTTTTTGCTCCTCTTTCTCCCTGAGGACCCCTCCTGTCCCCCATCCTTGCAGCCACAGGGCTGTGGGGACTCACCTGTCCCGGTCACGTTCTTGGTGGCATTGGTCTGAGATGCCCCAGGGCCACAATCTAGAAGACAAAAACACAAGCGAGAGACTGCTCTGAAGCAGAGGACACTCTCCTCCTCGCTCTGCTTTGGGGCAGGGACCCGGACCCCAGAGCCCCAGCTGTCCCACCCCTGCCACCACAGCTCCAGCCACCCCAGCACTGGGCTGACGCGCTGGAGCTGGAGGATGTGCCAGGTCCTGTTTCAAGGACCCGATGGCCAAGCAGTTCCGTGGTGGGATGCATCTGCCAAAAGGGCCGGGCTGGGTGGGCTCCTGCAGTGCCCAGGATGCTTTTGAGGGAAAATTGAGCACAACGGTGCCGGGAGGCGTGTTCATCATTCTATCCTTCTCTGCCTGCTCCTCACCCCCATGGAAACAGAAGTGGTGCCACTTACTGGTGACTGTCCCTTGCATGCTGTTTCCAGTGTCTGTCACGTTTGTTCTCGTGATGAACACCCGACACCCGCAGATTCCCATGTCGTCTTTGTGCACACCGGGACTGGTGAGACCAGTGGAGTTTTTTCCCAGAGTTGTGGTGTTGGTTTGATTCCCCACCTCCACACCAGACTTCACATGGACCGGAACCAAATCCAACCAAATCTCAAACTTGCACTCCACGCTGATATCTGACTCTTCTGGCTGTCTGGCTGTCCCTGGAGGAAGCAAAATACAAGCGACAAGTGAAATATAAGTCATATACATGACCTTGCAGGGGTCATATCCCACTGTCATGTGTTGTTCATGAGAGACACGGTGAAGGAGCTGTCCTTTCTTCCAGCAGCTGATGCTCTTTCCAAATCTGGCTGCTAAACATTCCCCAATGTTGAAATGTTGCATATTGATTAGTGCCACACAACGCCGTGCAGCACACGAGCATTTCTCTGTCTCAGAAAGGATTGAAAACTGGGGAGGATCAGGGGGAAGAAATCTCCTCCCGCAACGTAGGCCAAAGGGTCACCCAGCACCTGAGCAGGATGTGCCACCAAGGCCACAGGCTCAGGCTCCATCATTTCATGGAGCATGAGGTGGGACTCGGGGGGCTACCTGTGGGGAAACGGTCAGCCTCAGAGAAGCAAAGAAAATACAGGAGAGCCCCCACAGCCTCTCTGGCTTCATCCCTTCCCCTAATGTGAGGGTCACAGAATTCAGAATTGCTCCTGAACCTCTGAGCTGAAGTTACTTCACACCTTCTCCGAGTCCTCCTTCTCTTCCCTCTCTCCTCTCCCTTCCTCAGCCCTTTCTCTCCGCTTCCGTGGGTGTTGGTGGGCTTGTGTCTCTTACCATGCCTGTTCTGTTTGGAATGGCTGTTGCTGGACACGTTTCTCATGTTCTCTATCCTGCATCTGTACGTTCCTGTGTGTGCTTCGGTCACACCTGTGATGATGAGCTGGGCAGAACACTTGATCATCTCCACACCACCTTCATTTGGCTTTTCTCCAATACCATTTTGGGTGGTATTAAGACACTTCACATTGCCAGTGGTGCTGCTCGAGCCTGTCTGGAGCAGACACGGCAAGATGAGAACTAACCCTACTGACAGGTCAATCGTGGCTGAAATCTGGTGGGTGAATCCTGCTGGAAAAAAGAAAACAAAAACCAACCATGGAAGGCTGGGTTTGTGTTAAGGAATATCTGCATCCTCCACGTGAACCCGACCCCCTTTGCAGTCATCAGGCTTAGAAGCATCTCTGTTCCCTTCCCCCTCCCCAAATGTTTTCTCTCCCTGCTGCTGAAGACGATGCTGGTTCAAAGCCCCAGAGCCTGAAACTGGGTCCCGGTGGGTAGAGCCCATAGCTTGGGCACTGGGGGATCCCTCTGCAAGGCACAGGGCAAGGTGCTCATGCAGAAGAGGGCATTAAATGCTGCAAGAGGAGAGGAAAAAGCAGCAGTTGCTACGTCCCAGCATATGCAAAGATGTAAGGATTCAGAGCAGAGGCAAGAGCATGGGGAACTCACCAGCGGGCAGCCAGGCGAGGGGCAGCAGGGGCAGAAAGCCGCCAGCCAGCTGGACCTCCATACTGTCTTCCTGACAGCCGGGACAACGCTGGGCACCCGGCAGGATGGGCTGGGAGGTTCCCGTCTCTCCCAGCAGCGTGGGGGTCACTGCCCAGCCGGGGCAAGCTGCAGCCCTGCTGGGAGCTCGCCCTGTCACCAGGCAGTTCCCTCTGTGCTCACAGGCTTCCCCTCTCTTCCGCTTCTCTTGCTTCAGCCTGATTTTTATCTCCTTTCTTCGCTTTTGAGTCCTCCTGTGGTTTCATCCCAGCCACGTGCTCTCGGTCCCAAATACCACAGCCGAGCACCACTGACGGCTATTTCCCAGTATTTTAAAGGTTTCCCCAGTTCCCACCAGTGCCGCCTCCCCGTGCCACCTGCATCCTTGTTGTTTTACACCAGGGAACAGACCCCTTGCAGAAAGTGATGTCCTGGCAGGGTGACAGGGTGATGTCCTGGCGTGCTAGCTGGGTCTGGCTTTGGGATCTACACACCCTGCCAGCCCCCAAACACCAAGGACCACTGAGATTTGACCCAGGGATGGGCTTGCTCAGAGCTTTCTGGTTGCTCACACGTGGGATGTACAAGCCACAACCAGGCAGGGACCCAGCTCCCCAACCCAGCTCTGGCCGTGAGCACCCAGGTCCCAGCTCCTGCCCTGTGGGGATGGGGTGCTCCAGGAATCCCCCCACACCTGCTGCCACCTCCGGCTGGAGGGATGTCCTCTCCTCCCCACAGCTGCATCAAAGCTCGCGTCCCCCCTGCCATCAAAGGGACGTGGACAGCACAGGGAGCACATGCAGGCCCCTCTATGTCCCCAGCCTCGTCCCCCGTGATCTCTGCGGCTCCCCACAGGCTCTTCCTCTTTCATGCTCAGAGCAAAACCCACTCCTACCTGTTGTCTCCCTGCCTCCAGTTTCCTGTCAGCATTTCCAGTAACCACCCCCAATCCTGTCCCATTTTGAAGCCAGACCCAACATTCTCCCTTCTCTCAAGGCAGCACCCCTGTCCCCATGTTACCTGACCCCCCCACCACCCACCTCCTCGCATTTTCTCTGGCCTTTTCCTCCCATCCCTGTTTTCTCACTGTTTCCCAAGATGTTGGAGCCCAAACTGAGCACGTGGGATGGCGGCCCACCACCACAGCCCTCTGCGAAACAGCCTGGGAAGCAGTATCCTCCTGGGACCATCTTCTGTCACCAGCGAGCATGGTCCCAACACCACCTTCACCGCAGCATGGGAAGAGGACAGCAGAGCTTGTCCCACAGGGATGCTCCTGGGCCAAAGACCGAAGGGAAGTTGCAGAAAGCAAACAATGCTGAGAATTTGGGAATGCTTTCATGCCCCTGGGCTGATCCTGCACCACTCCGCATGGTGGGTGTGCTCCCGTAGCCCCAGGGGGCATCTCTGCCAGGGAGAGGGCAGAGTCCTTGACACTTGGGTTTGGCTGCACCTCTCCACACCCCAGGTGTCCCTCGGACCCCCTGTGCTGGGCAGGCACAGCCCAGCCACACACGTCTGCCGAGGGAAAGGGTGTTCACTGGAGCTCTTCTCCACCAGCCAGGGGGACCTCCTGGCTGAAGCACAGCTGAGATCTCACCTGGGAGCCAACCCACATGGGGAAACAGCAACACCAGCAGGATGTTTGCTGACAAGAGGATCATAAAATGAAATTCTTGTAGTACAAGATCCAGAAGAATGACAAACGAGAGGCTCTGTGTCTCTCTTGCTCTCCCTTCTGGACTTCTTCATCTCTTCCCATGCTCCTCCTGATGTTCATTTCCTCTCCGCACTCGAGTCTTCCTCTCCTCTCAACTCATGACATGTACTTGTTGCTTCCTTCCCTTTCATTTCTACTTTTGATGTCCCATTTGCTAGCACCGATGAAGCCAATCAGACACAAGGTGAACTCCTTCACACTCTCCTCCCATCTTGGAGATGCTGGCACCAAGGATTCTGGAGTGGGCAATGCCTGCGGTCACCTTCCAAAGTCTCTGGTGCAGAAGATGGACAGGAGCCATCCTGCGCCACAAGTACTGCACGTAAATACAAGCCTTACTTCAACTGCCCCAGCTGGATTCTCCGCTCAGTTAGGATCACTTTCTACGTTCCAATTAAGAAAGGGGGGGAAACAGGAGATCGTTACCAGAGCTCAGCAAGAACAAGTCGGTGACAGCAAAAACCATGAGCCCTTCCCTTTCCACGGACAACCTCCTCCTCCCTCACAGACCCATCTCCTTGCTGCAGGGGGGTTGGACTAGATGACCTCCATGGTCCCTTCCAGCTCAAACTCTTCCATGATTCTATTCTATGATTCTATCTCCCCGGGACCAGGGCTCAGCAAGACCTTCTCCCACAGGCAGTGCCTTCCCAGTCTTCCCAGCTGCTGTGCCAACAGAAATAAATGTTGTCTTGCCTACTGCCGCCTTGCCATCCCTCCTCTCCTACCTGAGCCCCTTCTGGCTCCACAGCAACATTTCATGACGCTCTCTGCAAAGCAGAAGGAGAGCAGGAAATTACAACAAGGTGCCCCATGCTGTCAGGCCGTGCATTATGCAATACACAAAGCAAGACGGAGGCCGCGGAGCTTCTCAGCAGCTCTCTGCTCCCTTCCAGTGAACCAGGGAAATACAGAAGGTGCTCTGGAGCACCTGCCTGATGTCCCGACAGGGAGGCCTTCCTCTCCTGACTTCTGCAGCACCGTGCAGCCTGTTGGGAGCAGGCGAGGAGCCTCCCGTGCCATGCTGGGCGAGGATGAGGAGCAGAGCCATCCTCAGCCTCCCGTGCCATGCTGGGCGAGGATG
>NW_010100227.1:0-3260 GCF_000699245.1 Pterocles gutturalis
CTGCCTCTTCTTTCCCCGCACCGAGCGGTGTTTTGCTGCTCGGAGGCTTGGCTGCCCTGGCTGTACTTCATGGTCAGTCACCCTCGTGTCCCCAGACCTGGACCGGGGTGGAGGCGGGAAAGGCCTGAGGCCGGGCAGCGGCCCTCCTAACGGTGACCCCCCCGCCCCCTCTGGCAGGCTGCCGGCCCCTCCCGAGCCCAATTCACGTAAGCCTTCCCGGTGCTCGATTTGTGCTAATTTTTAATCAGTGCCGGGAGGTGCTAAATCAGGCACTGCACATGTCTGAGTAAATTACAATTATGCGATTACATTTATAAGCCAAACGTGTAATGCCACCGAAGAATGAAATTGAGTTTGGCTGGATGGATCTGTGTACTGACTGGCATTAAATGCATTGTTAGTCCTTCCTTGGTTAGTTTTCTGTCACCTTTTCCATGCTTCCCTGGGGATGATCACCTTTGTGGCCTAGGCACCCAGCTAACCTCTCATGCCCTTTTTGAACATTGGCATTATCTTATGTAATTTCCTTCATATTCCAGGATTTATTAAAGTTAACATTCCTGAGTTTTCTTTTGCCAGTTCTTCAAGGATTGTTATGGAGACATGCCCTGGATATCCTAATTTTAAAATGTTTGTTCTAGCAGATGCTGTTTACCATCCTTGTTACTCACTAATGGACTGAAAAGTGCTTCTTTTTTTTTACTAGATAATAAAGTGCCTCTTCCTTAATCTTTCTAAGGAGGGAATAGAAGTTTTTGCCGTTCCTGACACTTCTGTGCTATTTTACCATCTTTATATAGTGATACATGTTGGCATTACTGCAATCCCATTTTACGGTCTGTAGTCACATCACTCATGCATTTTCTGTAGTCTTCCTTTTTTGTATACTCCAGAATATTTTCTCCTATATATTCACCTTTCCACGCTGTTCTGTACTATGCTTTTAACTTCCGAGCGTTTCCTTCACCCTGCTGCTGAGACAAAATTGTCCTTCAGCCAAAATTGGCCATTTTGTTAATTATGCAGTCAAGACTTTTTGGCTACAGAGTAAGATCATAAGAATTCTCATTTACATTTCTATTTCTATTTTTTAATTGAATTTTTCTCATAATGTCTCTCATCTTAATGGAGAAAGTCTTTCTGAAGCATCTCTGTATGTGTGTAGGAGAGTATTCCCCTGGCTGGGACTGTCATTTTTCGCTTGTTATAGTCAAATGCTGGCTCCTAAGCAACCACCGCTTTCTCGTCCCAGGATTAAATTGTTTAAACATTATGAGTTCCAAAATACTTATTCTGTACAGAGTGGAATAACTTCTGTCACAGAAAATAAGTTTTAGGAACTCTAATGAGACATGCTGAGAGGAGACCTTATCACTCTCTACAACTACCTGAAAGGAGGTTGTAGTGAGGTGGGTGCTGGGCTCTTCTCTAAAGTAACAAGTGATAGGACAAGAGGAAACGGCCTCAAGTTGCACCAGGGGAGGTTTAGGCTGGATGTTAGAGAATATTTCTTCACTGAAAGAGTGATCAGGCATTGGAACAGGCTGCCCAGGGAAGTGGTGGAGTCACCATCCCTGGAGGTGTTCAAGAAACATGTAGATGTGGTGCTTAGGGACATGGTTTAGTGGGTTAGGTGGTGTTGGGTTGACGGTTGGACTTGATGATCCTTGAGGTCTTTTCCAACCTTAATGATTCTATGATTCTATTTTGCCTTCTTTAGGAAAAGAGTTAGTAGCAATAGGCACCTGTGACTTGGACACCATCTCTGGTCCATTTACAGCTGCCTGGACTAGGTCAGCCCCCATCAGAAATCAATGGAGCCCTAAGCCAGCCTGGAAACGGATCTAGAATAATACAGTGATCTAGACCCAACAAGCAAGCTAGAACACAGTCTAGAACCATAAAGTGATCTAGAATGGTCTCTGGAATTATATATAGAATGCTATCTGAAATCATAAAGTGATTAAAAAATGAGATCTAGAATGGCACCTAGAATGCTATATAGAGCCATGAAGTGGTCTAGGAATGAGACCTAGAATTAGATTTAGAATGCTATCCAGAACCATAAAGAGATCTAGAATGCTATCTGGACCTTTCTAGAACCACAAAGTAATCTAGAATGAGTTCTAGCCTGAGAGCGGGAATGCTATCTAGAATCATAGAGTTATCTAGAATGGGCTCTAGATTTAGATCTAGAATGCAACCCGGAACCAAAATGTTGTCTGAAATGAGATCTAGAATGCTATCCAGAACCACAAAGTGATCTAGAATGAGATCTAGAATTAGATGTAGAATGACACCCAGAACCATAATGTTATCTAGAATTAGATGTAGAATGAGAACTAGAGTGGTATCTAGAATGCTATCTAAAGCCACAAAGATATCGAGAATGTGCTCCAGAATGCTATCTAAAACCATAAAGTTATCTAGAATGTGATCTAGAACCACCTCCCTGCCAAAAAACCCAACTCCAGAATTCATACCTGCTCTAACTGCACCAACACCACCCCAGCTCTACAAACAACTGACTGTAAAGTACTAACTGTCTGTCACAGGCCCTGATAAGGGAAGGCCTTGGGATGTCTCTAACATCTTGGTTGTAAAAAGGCAATAGGCAATAATCCTATTCCTGGCTCATAAGAAGAAGTGAAGAATGCACCAAAGGCTTTACTCCACTCACTAACCAAGGACAAACTTTTGGTTAACAAGGTCGTCGCCCCCAGCTCGAAGGTGCCAACAAGGTGTTCAAGAAACATGTAGATGTGGTGCTTAGGGACATGGTTTAGTGGGTTACATGGTGTTGGGTTGATGGTTGGACTTGATGATCCTTGAGGTCTTTTCCAACCTTAATGATTCTATGGCTGCTGACTACTTGGGGCTTTTTCCTCATACAGTTCCAAACTGAGCACACTTTTTGCACATTGGAAGAATAAGTAGTCTGATTGTCTGTAGCCATCTCCAGTCCAATGTACCCCTCCTCAGTAGGGTTAATTGGGACAAATTACTGCCTCTGCATCTCTAAACAATGATTTTTTTTTAAAAAATATGTACTATTACCTTCTCACATCTTTGAATTTCTTTATTTGTTTAAAAGGATTGGGGCAAAATATTTTAATATTCCATATTGATAAATCATCGTGCCAGTTTCAGCAATTACAGCAGTTTGATCACACTTCTCCTCATCAAAGAAAATACTCAATTCTTCTTGCATGTTACCCAAACTCAGAAATTTTGCATGTGGACCACTGAAAAGCATCTTC
>NW_010100227.1:3270-15886 GCF_000699245.1 Pterocles gutturalis
CTCAAACTATTGATTTACCTAAAAATGGATGCAGTGGCATAGTTCTGGTTCCATTTATCTTTTTTTCTGCAATATTATTAGCCTGGGGTCTGATTGTTTAAAGTTACTCTGCTGAGTTTCAAACCAGAGACATTTAGTGAATTAGGCTGCTGTGAGAATTATGGCTGTTTGGGATCAGGAAAATAGGCAGATTGAGTTTCTTTTTCATAATTACACATCACAGGTCTGGATCACTAAGAAGGAGCTGCAATACAAAGATTTTATCTTTTGAGACCCATTGTTGTTTCCTACACTTTGCAGGCTCCAGCATGGCTTTTTTGGTGTGATGGAAGAGCAGGTCCATATTAGTTCATTTCTTCTCCCTTTTTTCCTCTAAAATCAGTTGTTTCTCCTGTCAGCCATGCAATAACATGCAAATATTATTAAATCTGAGGTCAGGAGTGAAGTAAAAATGTGCACTCACAAGAGCATATTTTCATTAATATAACATGGTTATTATGTAATGAGGAGAATTGCTTGCAAAGCATCCAGCCAGGATTAGCGTGTTAGCTGGTAAGGCAGCGCACAGACACTCAGGAAGGAATATCAAGGTCACAACAGTCAACAAAGCGACAACACATCTGTAAATTTGCAGAGGGTGGAGCACGATCTGTTTTGCAACCCATGTAGCCATAAACGGTCTTGCACATCTCATCTGAGGGACTGTGTGTCTCCCTAGAATCTGCTGGGAAGTTTAAGTTCACTGGGTGATGTGCTTCACGATGGAGGACACTGTCCAAATCGCTCTCCCTGAGGTTATGCCTGTCATGAGAGCAGGTTAGATAGGCCAGTCACCTTTCTGGCTGCCTAGCAGTGTTGCAGCACACATCCCCGGGAATAATTACCACCAGCGGTATATGGGTGGCTGCACTCCTGTTTTAGTTGCTAGTGCTTAGCATTCAGGATGTTGGCTGTACTTGCTGCCCAAGCTCCTCAGTATTGTGCCTTTAGTCACAGAAGATAATTCTTTGCTTAATATTTTAGTTATCACTGTGGGAAGATGACAGGAGTGGAAGACATTTACGTCCCACTCCTTCGTCCCTGTGAAGCTCATCCACCCTGAAGCCAGTGCAGAATGATGGGGTGCTTATGGATATGGGGTGTACAAGAGCCAGACTTCCAGTTCCTGACACTGGTGGCATACTGGCTGCTATGCAAAGCCACCTGTCTGATCAGACTGATACAATGCTGTCTATGTAGGGCTGGAAGTGTGTGTGGAGTCTTTTGGACACATAAAGTGAACATCTGTACTCTGAGGTTCTCACAGTTCAAATTAGACTTGATGCGCTAAGGGATGATAGTAACAGGGAATGGAAGGAAGCAGCAGAGGCTGACAACAGGAGCGGGCTTGTGATGAGATAAATTCTATGGACATGTTGTTAGATCCTCCTGAGCTTTTTGTTGTAAACAGAGCAAAGTGTTTGTACTTGTCAGCAATTATTTAGAAGAAAATCAGTGGCAGGTGGGTGAGTGAACAAGGTAAAACCCTAGAAAGACATTAAAGGAGAATAAGTTGATGTGGGGCTCAAATACAACATGGGCATTCTCTGCCTGGGGTCTCTTGTGAAGGAAAGAAATTAAGGGAGTGAAGAAACATGAAACACATGCAGAGCAGCAAAAAGAAAAGAAAAAGAGAAGCGACCTCATGATAAAGTACAGAAAGACCTTTTTAGAAAAAATTGGCAGTAATTTGATCTGGAATTGTTTTATTTGATTGATAGTGATCTAGAATTGCTTACCTGGTTAATTCCTCTTGTGTGTGTATTTTAGTTATAACTGAATGGTGAATAGCCTTAAGGTAGTTTTTTGACAAAATGCATCACTTGAGCCACTGTGAGTTTGTCCTGAGAAGGCAAAGGTATATCCAGAAAGAAAAAAAGATCAGAATGCCAATTGTGCTTGTTTATTGACACAAGGAAAGAAGAGACTGAACTTTTTTCATTTGATCTTGAAAATGGGGTATTTGATTAGTTCCTGTATGACACTAATCAACTTCACTCCTAGGTCTTATGCTTAGAACTATCATCTCATGCTGTAAGACTATCTCTAACATTTTCTTGTTATTAATGTTGACATGAGGGAACAAAATAATCTTCGTCTGGGTCAAGTAGTAGGACCCTCTGAGCATTTGGTAAAACCGCATTGGCTATATGTGTGTTTAGAATACATTTGTTATTCATTTTTTATGTGATCATCATTCAGTGGTGAACTTCAATTGTATTTTGTTGTGCAGCGACTCACGCTGAGCCATGGAGACGTCTAGCAGTACAAATCCCTCTGGAGAGAATGTTTTGTATTAAGAGAGTGACAGACTTTGGGTGGGCATTTGAAGGATATTTTGACTTTAAAATAACTCATCAAACTAGTGCCACAGAGTGAAATCTACAAAGATGCAGCTATTAAATACTGCCGCTCCAGCTATCTAACACTCGAAACACTTGGGAGGGAGATGCAGCATAAAAGAAAAATAGAAATTATTTTTAAAGCAAGTTGACATCTTGAGTTTATTGCTTTCCCAGAGAGCCAGGCTGTTGAGGCAGCGTTCTTGCCTCCTGGGGAAACAGAGGAAATGCTCTTCCTCTCTCTCGCAATGCCGTCGAACTGATTCCTGAAACGGTATCGACAGTTCTCTGTAAGAACTGTCGCATGTCCATTTTTAAAGGCAGACAACCTGTTCAGCGTAACAGGGGATGCGTGAAGCTGAACAGGTGATTGAGGGGAGGATACTGTAGATGTCCACACAGATCTACATGCTTGTCATTTAGACTGACTAACTTGTAGTTCAATAATATGTGAGAATAAATGATCAGTGATTTAAAAGAAGTACTTAAGAGAAGGAATATTTCTTAATGGTTAGATCAAGGGACTGGGAATGAGAATTGTTGAATCTTGTTTTTCTGTAGCTCCATTACTAACTCACTGGATGACCTTAAGCAAGTTAATTAACCTATCTGCCATTTCATCCCTCTGTAAACTGGGGATAATAATGTCTGCTTCAGAAATGGGTTGTGTAGAATAATTGATTCTTAGAAAATGCTTCAGCTTCCCCTAGTGGAAAATATACTATGGAAGTAGAGTATTGTTATTTTAACAACAACACACATATAAAAGTTTTAAAGGCAACAGTAAAAAAGACGCATCTTTCTTGGCTGGAACAAAGTATTGCAGGGGGGAGGAAAAGAAGGAGAAATATTAGAATGACAGAATCAGCTGAAAAGAGAATAAATAATGGAGATGTCTGGCTCACTGCTGATAAAAGCTCTTGTAGTTTCTCTCCCATCATTCCTTGCAGAACTTATCTGAAAGGACATCCACCAAGGTTTTGAAACGGGTTCAAAACAGCTGTCCATCTCTAACTCTGTTTGACCAACTGTAAAAATGAAGAGCGAATAAAAATGTTCCAGCAATAAAATGTTAAAGATTACATCCATCTCTTAAACAGAAAATCCAGAGAGATTGGTTGGGTCTGTTTGAGTTCGCATTTCTGTTTCTGCATGGTGAACTCCTTGTCAAGATGCTGTCTTGAATCTAAACCTCTTGGGTTTGTGAACTGTTGACTCCTCTGAGTTTTGGCAGACTTTGATACTGTATATACTTGTTGACCTCTGTGGTGCATTCCAACGGATATTTCTCTCCCTGTTTTCCTGTTTTAGGTCCCTTGTTAGGGTATCCTGACCAATGCTGACCACAGGATACAGCACTAGGTCTTTGGGAGCACTCTAGATACCCACTCTCTGACTACCGCTATTTGCGAGTCAGCAGGTTTTCCAAGATGTGCCTGGACTCCCAGATGATAGTTCGCAAAAACTAGCACACCTCTTTAGAGAAGTTGCAGGCCTTTACACAGGTTGCAAGAAAGAAGAAGTTGAACAACAGTTGCTCATTGGTCATCTTTTAGTTATGTAACTGGCGTACTCCTGAGCATGTTCTGATTAATTATTAGTTCATTATACAAAGGTGGTCCTACATCAGCATGCAAGGTCTCCTCCCAGGAGTGTGATTAGCCTTCAGACAACCTTCTCCCCTTCTCTGCCACCTCCCTGGTCAGGAGGTGATTCATCTTTGTTGACATTAGCTCATCCTTATCAGTCCTGTGTTATCGTGCTGTGATTTTCTCACCCTGAGGAACACACTGCTGCATTAGGTCTCCAACCATAAATCATCTTGAACACAGGACTGCAGAGATCACCCTGGCCCTAAGTCAGATACGTGGGGAGGAAAGTGACTCACTGTCCTAGCTGCACACTCCAAACAGGTATTTCCCTGAAACACATTGTACCTACAGAGTTTGCATCCATTCACTGCACTGTAATTATAGACATTGTTGCTGTAAAGCACTTTGAGATGCCCAGCTTCTGAAAGGTGCTCTAGAAGAGAGGCATCAGGCTGTATGTTTCTGCAAATGCCTCATCTGGTGTATCAGATTTAGTGGTAGAATATATTGGATTGGAATTTCCAATGAAAAATAACAATGGCATGTGAAACCAGCTGCTGTTGTGATTTCAACTCAGCATTGACAGAAGCAGAATAGTCCTCAAGGAGCTGCTGCCTTCTCTTAGAAAATGAGCACTGGTAGCAATTCTGCTGAAATGTATAGATTTTCTTTCCTCCTCTTTCCTTTATTCTTTGTTAAGACTAACAAACCAATGACAATTGCATGGAAACTAGGTCTTCTTGCTTAGGAATGCATTTCTTCCTGCTGCATGTTTCCCACCAGGACATCTAATCCTCTCTGTGATCTAATCAATTCCTCAACAACCAGTCCCAATATCACAGTGCTAAAGTTTCACGTGGGGAAATGAACTGCACAAATGAATGAACTCTGAAGAACCAAATACTTTATATTTTCATGCAAATGTTGTTGGTGATAATAAATGAGGAGAGGTAAATACAAAACTGTTGAAGATAGCAGCATACTTGTGTCTAAATAGAGTTTATCATCCTAGAAGTCATCTGCTTTTACAGACACGCACTGCATATGTATATACATTTTTTCTTTTTAAAAGAAAATTTAAATTAATCCACTGTGCTAGGACTTCACAGCCAAATGAAATACATGAAGATTGAGGTCTTACTTCTGAGTCATGTTCCAAAACTGAGTGTTGTTAGAGAATATAGTTTTTCTAAGCAGGTGCTATTTTTGGTTTTGCTTATTGGTTTTCTTCCCAGTCCCTTCTGTGATGATTTCTTATAATCTATGAATTCGGATTTTTAACTAATCATTGTTCTTTTGTGACTGAAAGAAGCAACAAATTGAATTGGCAGCAGAGAGCCAATCACAGATGTGATACATTCATTACCAAAGACAGTGTTATTTGACTGCAACGACTGTAGCTCTGTCTTTCAATGGATTAGTTCACAAAACACTGCTGATTGATACAACCCATGTCCAGAAATCTCTCTGGGAGTGAACAATTGGTTCTGAAATTTGTCAGAAGCTTAGGGAAGGTCGTGCAGTGTGACTTGCCACATCAAGCAAACTAACAGTACTGCAGATGTACCTTCGTATAAGACTGCCTGTATGAACTAAATATTGATGCACTGCAGCAAAATCAGAATTATTCAGGCTTTAACATATTGAAGATCAGTGTGTTAGATGCAGTTTTAAGAAAAAAAGTAACTTATTACAAAATATGCTTATTATTGGCAGCCAGAAGTTTGAGTTTTTGCTCTGAGTCAGTACTCTTTGGCCCTAATATCTCATCTGTGCCATCCTGGATTCTTCTTGCTATTTCTATAAAAGTCACAAGATCTATGAATTTTAATGAGAAGTAATATCTTCTGTTTTCAGCTGAGCCCAGTGATGGTGATGTCGGAGAGCCATCTTCCTTTTGTAGCTGGCTTCAGGCAGCAAGTAACCTTGCCATAGAGATCTTACATTCAGAGCAATGTCACCTTCATCACTGCAGCAGGCAGTGGGTTTTTCCTGCAGCAAGATTTAGGGTAAGAGGCTGGGCTTTTATCCAGAAAGTAAACTGGGGGAAGCACAGCGGGGCTTGTAGGAAACAGTAGTCCTCTTAGCAAGGCATTTGGGGAAACAGGTCTGCAGGGCAGAGTTCATGTGAAATCTAGTCCAACTCAGAGGAGAAGAAGCCGTAGAATATGAAGATGTTGACTACCAAGTTGGCAAGACAATAAGCAGGAGGTGTAACAGAGTGGCTGCTGTGGTCTCCGGGTACACTAGATTGAAGCTGAATCTCGGCTTGCAAAAGCAAGGTCTGAGGTGTGTTTTCTGCTGTAGGGAGATGAATTTGAAATAGCGCTGAGGGCTAAAGGTTGCCTCTGTGCTTTGGCTGAGTTGTTTCCTAGCCCAGCAGAACTCCCTCTATCAATAGAGACTTACACATTTGCAACTTAGGCCTTTTCTTTTTCTTAAATATTTTCTTGATGCTCCTCTGACATTGCAAGAGCTTGAGTGTTTACTCAGGACTCGACAGAGATAGGGACACAGCTGGCTTTCCCAAGTCTCTTTAGTGCTCACCTGTGAGTGTGGTACCAGCTGGTTAGATCCTACGAGCTGGTTGAAAAGATAAAACTCATGGCAACACCTTTAAAGGTGGAGTGATAGGTTCTAAGTTATTCTGCAGTTTACCACAGTACCCATGAACGGTCTTTATGGAGGTGGTACAGGGATAATGTCTTTAGTTGGCCAAGTTTGCGTACCAGGCCTTATTTTCAGTAGCTTGTAGCTTTGCTAAACTTTAACTGCTTGGGCTGACATTTTCCAAACATGATGTCTGCATTGGGCAGTTTGGGGGAAAGTTTAATTATCATTTACTTTTAAAAAGTTCATGCTTCTTTTGCCTGAGCTTACAAATGTTCTGATGAGAAGCAGTGGTTATCATACGTAGTTAGCTGTGTCCACAGAGAAGCCTTAGGTTGTTAACAGTGATGTGGTTTTGACAGTTGACAGCTAAATAATAAAGAGTAAGTTTTCAAAGGTGGAAGCAATTTTAGTGGAAAGCTCCCAGTCTGTTTGTTGTTGTTGTTTTGTCTTTGGAAAAGCAACATTATACTGTGGTTCTTTTTTTGTTGGGTACTGTATTTTTCCTGTCTCTGTGTGAGGCCATTTAGTGTTGGCCATTCCCTCAGTTTTATTGAAAAAGATTACATAGGACTGAGCGCCTACATGTCTTCCCACTTTCTGCCCAGCAATTAATTTTGCTTCCTCCCTAAAACAAATTTGTTCTTTTGATGGTATGCTCCATTCAGCTCCTGGCCCCCGATTAATTCTGTCTTAGCTCATGTGCGCTTCTCCTGTTTGTCACAACTTCAGGTCACTAAATCAAGACTCTAAGAAAACACCAGAATAAAAATTACCCATGAATTTCCATTCACTTGTGTCTTGTGTTCATGAAGTAAGATACATGATCAGAGTCTACCTTCTACACAAACTCTGTTTCCATTCATGGTAGGTGATGGATGAACTAGGGCTCTGCAGCCCTGAGATGGTGGCTGTTTGGTGAAAAGTTTGGAGGCTGTATAGTGAGCCTAGCAGATGAACACAGGTAGGAAAAATCATGATCACATGGTTAAAGGAATTGAATTGAAATTAGAAATTGGATTTTATTTCACCCTTTGCAATAGTTGCTATTATGTAGCTAGGTGACTCAAATAAATTACATTCTTCCCAACTACTGGCCATGCGGTCCCCATTTTTTGTGTATCCAGTTTCAGTCACCCATGCACTAATTTGTAGGAATACTGCCCACTGTGCCTAGAGCCAAGGTGACTGGGAGCTGTTCTCTGAGGAAGGAAAGTGCTAAGCACTTTGAAAGTTTTGGTTCTAAGCGTCTTTAATTGAGCACCCAAAATACACTGACATGTTTGAAAATATTGGCTTTTATCTCTGCTCCTCAGCAGGGAGCTGTGAAGATAAGTTCATTGGTGTTTGTAAAAAAACCCCAGCCCTCAAACACTACAATGAGAACACCACTATAGAAAAGCCCACGAGGAAATTAATCATTCTGTATTCAATGCAAGATCTGGATGCTCTGCAGTAAATAGTACATGCACCACACATTGGATGATAAGGATAGGAGAAAATTTGAATAGTGTTCATTAAGTGAGCAACATCCATCCTTCGCGCTGAAAAAAGCCAGAGACCCATGGAAACAAAAATCATATAATTAAAGATTGTATCATAGTGTGTTTGCATAAGAGGTGAATCAATGTTGCATGGGTGATCTTAAATCTGGCATTCACTAACCTGCTTAACTTTGCAATCTAAATGGGGTTTTTTTAGGGAAAGCAAAACAAATACTTTTTGGGAGGTGGCAGAGGGGTGGGCAGAAGACATCCAGCTAGGTGCTGGTGCATGCAGCTAGATACTAGCATGTGCACAGCTAAACACTAGCGTGTACAGAGCTCTCTGCCTAGTTTCTCTGTGTTTGTGCGTGTATAGCTAGCTCGTGTTTACAAAGCTAGCTGATGTTTCCCTCTGAAAATGCCTTTCTCTATTAAAAAAAAAATAATAGAAGGAGCACTAACAACTGCTTTAGATGCCCAGGTTTTAGATTACAAACTTTTATGTGGTGTTTCGTGGTCCAGGTCATCCTTTATGGAGAGCCTGTGCCTGGTTCTGAGTCACCTGAACACCCCAAAATCTGTTTGACTGATGGGTCAAGTGTTTGTAGGAGTTATCGTAAGATGCTTCTATGGGATAGGCAACATCGTTTCTGTCTGTTAGTAGAAGGGCTGGCATGCTGAGGTACACAAGTACCCAAGGTGCATTGGAACGATAAAAAATATTAGTAGATATAATTTGTTATATCTGTGTTTGGTTTGATTACTGTCTTGTATTTGAAGTCCTGTAATGAGAGCAGTGAACTGCCTCCAGAGCCAGTGCTACTCCAAGTAAATACAACACTAGTACAAGTTCTTTTGGCTTCAGTAGGTAGTTCATCACAAAGAACTAAGGCTGGAGCCTGTGTAATTAAACACCACCTCTTGGGAAATGAAGATCACAAAGAGAGAAGGGAAATACTGAGGATCATCTCTCCCTGTTGAATAACTGAGTTTCCTCAGAACTGGGAAACACATTGACGTGCTCAATCCCCTCCCCCACTAGATGGCACTGAACTCTTTTTCTTTAAAAGAAAAAAAAAAGAGGAAGAAGAAAAATATGGTGGAGGTCATTTTGATGTAAAAAAAACCCCAAAACCCCGAAGAAAAGCAAATTGCAATTGGTTGTCCATTAACTCTGCCCTTCCCCCCTTCTAACCCAAGCCCCCACCTGTGCGTACCTTGGTACAGGCGCTCTCTTTGCTTTTGTGTCTGAAGCTTTCTTGGAAGGCGGTGGGCAATGGTAGCTGGAGGATGCTAAGGAAAGCGGAAACAATCCTGGGAGGGAAAGGAGAGGAGACTGGCCCTATGTGTAACATCACATCGGTGGTGAGGTCTAGCAGGCGGCGCACGACTTGTCACAAGGAATTTGCTCTGAACAGACTCACCAGGCTCCGCTTCTCTATCCGATGCCTTCAGACATTTTTCTGGGCACCCATGTGCTTTAGATTTCCCCCTGGGTCACTAAAAAAGTAACCCACATAAAGGAAAGTCTCAGCTTTCAATCCTTTACTAAAACTGCATTTTCACTCACTGATTTATTTAAGACCCATGAATTACCTGCCTTTGCCAAGGTACTCTTAATTCACTGTAGGGAGTGGTTTCCATGTAGCATGCCCAAGTGTGTATGGAGTTTTGGTGGTTTTTGGTTTTGTTTGTTTGTTTGTTTAATGCCTTTCTCCCAGCTTACATTCATCTGAAGATTGACAAGGATTGTTCTTTCCCCCCTGTGGTGAGGCAGGGGTGGGATGGGAGGAAGAGAATTTAATAATGATCTGTTTGTGCTGTGAAGGGGCTGTCTATAATAATCCCGGGAAGAGCAGAGGAAAGGTTCCTAACACCTGCAGCAAGCAATAATCTGCCTCTCCTGAAAAGAAGGGAAAATGATGATGAGGGAGAGAAATGTTTAATTCTAAGAGTTAAAGTAGAGCTCATCTGAAATCTGCCACTTTCTCCTACATTTGTATTTTTAAGGTGACTTGCAGGAAGATATAGATTGCCATCTGATAAAGCTACAAATGCAATCAAAAAAAATAAAAATGCATAGAAACTGCCACTGAAATGCCTTTTCAGAGAAAAAAAAAAAACACTGGAACTGCATGCCAATTTTTGGCTTTCAAACCCATGATTTAAGAATGAGAAGAGGGAACAAGCCTGGCTTCTCCAGGTACGATGTCCCCCTGCCCCAAACTTTCTTACTGCCTTGGAGTGTGATGGGAAAAGCTGGCACCTGGACTTGCCTGGGACCAACCAAATCTTGGCTCTTTGGACTGTAATTCTAATGTTTAACTTGTAAAGAAATGCAAGTATAATTACATGATATAATTTCCCTGTCCACTAATGTATCTTTGACCAATATAATGAGAAAAAATAGCTGTAGTAGCTGGGTCTTCCATTTTGTCGTACCCCCAGTCTTAAAGAAAACAGTTCTGTTTTCTAGTGCAGACTAAATAGAGAACAAATGTAGCAGACTCTCCTGCTTACATTGAAAATCCAACAATCCTATCAGCCAAAACCACATTTGGTAAAATTAGGCTTGTTCCCCGTTCTCATCCTTCAGCTTGGGACTTGATGCTAAAAATTGATAAAGAAATCCATGTGCAGTCTCATCTCTCTGTGGGTGCAATACAATAAACCTGTTTGCCATCTCTTATAGGAGCCAGCAGCTTTTTGACCCCAAACCTTTTAAATTTTATCCCTGAAGAGACGACAAGTATGGCTGCTCCAAGCCCTCTATAAAAATTAATTCTTTTTACGTACTGACATGTAGTTGTTTGAAAAATCCAGTTATAGAACTGGATCCACCCGTGCTTAACTGTTTTTGAAAAGCCTTAGATCCTTAAATATTTGCCTTTATTCTGAACAACAAAGTGAAGTTACTTCTAAAAAAATTGTAAAGCCAGAGCCTTGTTTCAATAAAAAAAAACTTTATCTAGAGCTTTCCAGATCCAGTTAATAACATAACACTGAAATTTTGCAATAGAGCTGTTTCAGAGGATGCGGATGATCACAATGTCTATGGTTTGGATAATCAACTTTGCTTTATGAGTTTCGTAATCATGCGAGGGTGTTAGACAATACAGTACATTTCAAACCAAAAATGGTTTAATGGGAGAGATGCCCTTCCATAGCTGAAAGTCCCAGCTGACTTGGGACCTGGTTTTGCTGGGTAAAACAGAAGGAGACAACTTGTCTTTTTTGATGATACAATTTAGTTTGGGGCCAAAACCTGGTAGGATCCAGTGGTGTGTTTTTTTTGTGATGCAGCTGTGTTCCACAAGAAAATCCAGGTTATGTATTTCTGATACAAGAAGAGCTCCTATGTCCCCCCCTGCTCTCCCCACTGGAGCGAGTACAATTTGTGTGGCTAGGGTTAAAAGCTAGCAAAATCCCAGTACTCCCCTCTTGGGGCCAAGGGCTACTGCCAACCCAGGGGCTCCAATAAAGGCTGTGCTTATTTTTTCTTCATGTGACACAGCTTGGGCTTCAGGGGCCAACAGCTGGTAGGATCCAGCATGGATGTAGATTTTTGCAGCACTCGTCCATGGAGAGGCATTGGGCTGTGGAGTTTTTGGTGCAGTAGGAGCGACCGTGTTGGTTGGTATCCATGCTGTGGAGTCACTGGTGTGTGGGAGCCAAATATTGGATGGGGCTGACTGGGTTCCTCTGCCAGCTCCAGCATGGTGTGGTACTCACAGACCAGGATGTGCCAGAGCTTTTTGATACAAGGGAAATGGCCGTGCTTATTTCCTTTTTAAACAGTACAGTTCAGAGTCTGGAGGCCTCCATTTTCAGGATAACACAGAAGGTCTTGAATCCAGGGTTTTTTTCAAGCTCATGCTCTGTGTGACGTAGTAGGTTGGGATTTTTTGGTGCAGTAAGAAACAGCTCCGCTTGTCTTGGATTTGGTTGACACAATGTAAGGGCTTGTGACCAAGAATGAGCGGGATCCAGTTAAATCCAGGTTTTACATTTTCCCCTCTTAAGAAAGTAAGGCTTCGACATTTCCTGCCTGGGAAGTGGTGCAGTTTATCTTTAAGGAGGCTAGAGAAATAAGAAATGAGTCTCACGTTGCATGGGTGACATCACTGGCTTTTGGCTCAGCGCTCTGTATTCTCTGTCTGTAGGCTTTAGCCAAGGCTGCAGGGCTCGGTGTTTGAACAAGGAAAGATTCCCAGGTGTACAGAAGATTGGATTCGCTCTTATTTGGGTTAAAAACGGTGAAATGAGATTTCTAAAGCTTGGGGACTCCAGCTCGCCTTCTGTTGCACTTGATCTCTACAAGATGGGTGAGTTATTCCCATTAGAGAGAAAGGGAGTGGAAATTTAAGGAGAAAAAAAATGTCTGAATATATAACTGCTGATGCTGGGGATACGATTCGTATGAAGCTGCTGAACTAAAAAATCTCCGCTCCGACGTGGAGATCGGGCCATATGGCAGAGAAGTGATGCAGACCGAAAGCTGTTGACAACACTTAGGGGCTGCTTTCCTCTCCCCGTGTAAGGTGTGTAG
>NW_010100228.1:0-4757 GCF_000699245.1 Pterocles gutturalis
GAGGGAGGTCTCCCACCCGCAGATGCGGCCGATGTCTCCCCGCAGGGGAGGGGGGGTGTTTTGGGGGCTTTCCTGCCGGACTGAGGCAGGGGCTGGGCCAGAGGGGTGTGGGGCTGTGCTGTCACACAGTGAGGGGGTGTCCCTAGCCCAGGTACCTGGTTTTAGGCTCTCCTGGCGTCACTGAGGAGGAAAGGAGCACTCCTGGCTGCATTTCGACTGATTAAAACAGAGCAGCTGACTGTGTCCTACCCTGTTCCTTCCTCTCAGACCTAGTCTGTAGCCTGGGCTAGTTGGCATTTACTCTGCAGATGCCTGCATATAGATTAATTACCGTGCATGTGGGGTGGGCACATCAGGGGGAAAAAGACAGATGAAAAGTAGGAGGATGTGGTCCATCAAACTGGTGTGGAATGACACGTGCAGGAGCCAGGATCTAAGGCAAGGCTGTGGTTTTGTCGTGCAGCAGCTTGTGGAGCAGTGCTTCGCACCTGGCTTTGTAGGGGTTTAAGGAGAGGCTAGAGAAGTTCAGAAGACAAGTCTATACTTACTCAGAAGTCACATCTGGTTCCATAAGTCCTTGAGATGAACTGGTTGCAAGCTGGAGGATCTTCTGGTGATTTCTGTACACTTTTGAATGCATGGCTGAACAGATACCAAGTTTGAGAGGGTGCCACTGCTTTGTAGATGCTCAGGACCAAGAGCTACCCAACCAGCTAGCTAAAACATTGAGTTACCCCACAGTATACACATATAGGAAAGAACTTGTAGAGCTCTCAAGGCAGCTACCTACAGCCCAGGTGGAGGATGCCATTTGGCCCATCATGTGTTTTTGTGTTGAAGAGCAGGAGCTGAAGCTCAGCAGCCAAAACCCTCCTCCTTAGCTGGGGAGAGAGTGTGGGATGCTTCTGTATCCAACAGTGCTGACAAGAAAGGGAAACATTTTTGTCAAAAATTGCCGGACATACGCCCTTCCATTTTGTGCATGACTACTATTTTCTCTACACAAAACACCTAAAAACCAGAAAACACTTAAACTGGTGGAACATCTAGAACCTCGACCAAATCCCCCAAAGACCTGTCAATTTATTTTGAGCTGAACAGGGATATAAATAATGCTATAACAGTAAATAAGACTAAGATAACTTTAGAAACCCATCAGACTACTAGACAACTACATATGAGCATCTGGTTGAGCATCAGCTATTATATGATATTACTGTTTTGACCTGTTGAGTTGCTGAATGATGACTGTTCGTGACGTAGACATTACAAGGTGGGATTTCTTTCTTGGAGCCTCTTACCTGCCCAACCTCTGTTGAACTTCAAGGGAGAATCAAATACAAAAGATTAAGGGTTTGAGCTTTGGTCCATCTTAGAAAATAATGTGCTTTTAACTGTAAAAAATGAAAATCTTTGATACAGAAGAGGTTAGGAACAAATAAATCAAGTTTGTCGTTTACATTTTCCACCCTAATCTTTCATGTCACAGGTTTGACTAGTTCAGCAGTCCCTGTTCAGATGTAAGAGTGTAGAGATCTTACATAAAGGTATAACAAAAAAAAATGCTACACAACAGTCCTTTCAGGAGGATTTAAGCTGGTAAGTACATTACAGAGAAAGCAGAAGATGACGGTCTCATGGAAAGGAACAAAATGCAATGGTATGTTACAAGAGAGGCACTTGCTGAGGACAGAGGAGAAAGCTGCACTCATGCAGTAAAATGACGGAGTTTGTCATTCAGCGCTTTTTCTTTAGTCAGTAAATCCATACTGTGCTTTCTGTAAGCATCAAACTGCAGCGAGAGTTCGTTGTATGCCTGCTTGCTGCTTTCCAGCTGTCGTTGGAGCTCTTGGACCTTCAGATCTTTGTCCACCGCCGCTGCCTCTTTCACAAGCCGCTTTCCTGCCCTCCGCCTGGCTTTTCCTGCAGTCTCCAGCTTCTTCCCTAGCTGCTCAATTTCCCATTGCTTATCTTGCACAGCTTTGCCCCTCTCCATGGCCAGGTTCCGAAGTTCCTCTTTCTCCTCACTCAGCCTTTGCAGCTTGGCCTGCAGCTCGCTGCCCTGAGCCCTGTGCTGACTTTCTGCATGTTCCACCTGTGCCACCATTTGCTGGTGCTTCTCCTGTAGACAGTGCAGCTGGGTTTTTAGTGAATCGACTTCCCAGGCATAGGCACTTGCTTGCTCCTTCTGGGCTTCTAGCAGCTCCTTTTCTCGCTTCTGGGCTTTGCAGCTTTCATAAGCACATTTTTCCTGTAAGGAGTCTAACTGCCGTGAGAGACTTCTGGCCTGGGCAGTGAGCTGGAGCACTTCAGCTTCCTTCTCCCTCACAGACTGGTTGGAGAGTGCTTCATTCTCCTGCCGCAGGCGCTTATTCTCCTCCCACAGCTGCATATACCGTTTCTTGTGTTCATCCTTGAACTGGATCATTTTTTCATGGTTGTCAGCCAGATCCGTGAAGCGCTTCTCCAAAAGCTGGATGCGTTGGGTCTGGGTTTGTATTTTCACAGCATCCTCTGCCCTCATTTTCTCCAGCTCCATGTTGAGCTGCTCCAGGCTTTTGCAGCATTTGCGTGCATCATCTGCTTTCTTCTTTAACGTACAGATAAGGTGATGCTGTTGTTCTAGGCGTGAACGTAGCAGAGCCTCCTCAGTCTTCTCCTCATCAGGGGTCTCACAGATTTCCTCCAAGCCTTTTCTCAGATCTTCCATGTCTTTGCCCATCTCTGGATCACTTGTGGGGTTGGCCATCCCTGCCTCTCTTTCCTCCTGAGCCATGGAGCCCCTGTCTCACACAAAGATGAGACAAAATTTTTTTAGTGACCGCTTCCATAATGACATTCAGTATATTTAAATGGTATCCGACAGTTGCATGGCCAACAACACTGCGTGAATCTGGTGAAGTGTCTCTGGAAGTCCAGAGAAACCAGTGCTGGGGGAGAGGACCTACCGAAACCAAGGGCAGCCTGCAGCCCTCCACCTGCTTCGCCCTCCTTCAGAGTCAGGCAGGCTGAGGAGAAGGATGCCAGACTCAATGCAGAAGCAAAGAATGTAGGCTTAGTATTTACACAAGCCTATTCATTTGCTGATTACTAGCTTTGCTAATTATTCCTCCTCAAAGCGCTGCTGTTGTAGCTACAAGAAGTACTATTATGCTTAGGTAAAAAGCTTGTAAGTAATAAAGCTGTAAATTGTTCCTTAAACAATCCTTTTCCTCTGCCAAGTACAACATGGAAGGTTACATCAAACTTCTAGTTGATTTATAGGATTTTAAACTGAATAACTTTATCCCCTACTTAGCAATTTATGAATAAAAGATCTATACAATGCTAATAATTAATGAATGCCCTCTGATACAAAGACCTGGTGCCTGGAGAAATGGTGCATCATTTGAGTTTTGACACTGATTAGCTGCATTATTTTAGGCATGTAGTTTTAAAAGTCTGTAAATGTAAAAATAAGGGAAATACTTATATTATACAGTGGCACCAAAATAATTATCATACAGCACACTACCCTGATATACGAAAAAAATAGATTAAAACTGATCTACTCGTTTTTCATTTGGACACAGACCTGAAACTACACAGGATGTGAAACACCATGCTGATAGTCATGTTTTGTGGATTCCTGGGCTTCGACTGGAGGTGAAGATAGGATGTGGGAAGGAGCCACCTTAAAGGAAGGACAAAAAATAATGTACAGCCAAAATAAATTAACACCTGTGAAGCACAGGCAGTTGCAGAACTGCACAGCAGTGACTCCTGGGAGGGACACTACCTCTGTCCTATGCACTGCCCTACCGCTGTTGCTATGTTGGATCCTGCCAAAAACATTTGGAAATACTGGAGGAGAAGGCAAAGGACTAACAGGTTTAGGCCATCCAGTGGAAACACAATGATGAGCAGGGTTTAAGAGGAGAAAAATGTGTTCTTACCAGGTGTTTTCTTTCCCCTGACTGTTTGTTGCTGCTCTTGTTGTGTGGTTTCTGTCTCCATGGAGATAAGAGGCTGAATCCAGTCACCCCGGAGCTTGCGCCTTCAGTTGAGCTGGTTGGAACTGGACCAGCCCCACGAGAGTGGCTGAAAGAGCTGGGAGTATTTCTTAGCAAACAAATGCTGCTGACACTCTCAAAAGCACCCAGATTTGGTAAAGGGAAGAGCATTTCCACAAGTCTGAAGAACTCTTCTCTCTTGGCTTGTGCCCTGCAGGGGCCAGAGGAGATCACAATGGCAGGCTCCAGCCTTCTCAGAACATGCTGAAGGTCCATGGTAAGTAAAGGCACAGCCCTTGCCCTAAACAGCGTGCAACTTTATTCAGCAGTTAATGAAAAATCAGGCAGATACAACAGGGAAAGGAGAAACAAATGCATCTTGAAGGAAAAAGTCAAGTGCAGGTTTTGCTGACTCCCCTGGAAAAGGGTACGAAGCAAGTGATGTGGGTAAAGGATATGAAGCAAACAAGACAAGGAGAGTATAGTACCAGATCTTTCAAAATGGGTAAAATCAGAGAGATGGGGGTTGCCACACCTGCTCAGGTTTGCAGGCTTACTCGCCAAAATGGGAGGCAGAAAAAGGAATGGGAGGTTTCTGAAAAGAGAGCATGAGACGAGAGCTGGGACCTTGAAGCCTGGTTTATAGAAAGTAAAGGTGGTGTAACTGAGAACACAGACACATGCATACACATACATGCGTAGCAAAAAAACATTCCAGGCTAAACCAATGATGAGCTTGTGAAGTTAAGGGGAAAGAAAGCGTCG
>NW_010100228.1:4788-48314 GCF_000699245.1 Pterocles gutturalis
TGAGCAAGGATGAATATACATAAATATTTTAGGAGCAGAGCTGCTTTGTCATAAAGGTGAACTGGAATTAAGAATCAAAGCGTAGCTATTATTTGCCCTTCAGTGTGTAACTAACTATACACCTTTAAAGTTTTGGTTATGGATGACTAAAACCTTTCCTTTTAACTGTAGAGCAAAGAAACTATTTTCCTGAAACTTTTTGTCCTAATCAACTTCATAAACTCGCATTTCTCTATCTGTGTATTATTGATCTGGAACATACTACTGTAGTTAGGAATGACTATGAATTTGGTGGAAAGCTGTATTTATTGTGTGAACCACGTTCAGAAGAATGTCAAAAAATACCAATCATCTTTTTTTTAAAAAGTACATTTTGCATTACTTTAGTCCTGCTGGTTTACATGATTGGATGCAGCCATTACCTTCAAGAACCTTTTAATAAATCAACATAATTTCCTTTAGCAGGAGGGGAGATTTTAATGTTTCTACTCTATAATTAAATCCTACAACATGCATAGGGTAATGAAAGTACTTTTTCCCCTGATAAAGCAGCTTGGTTTGTAATCTTCCCTTCTACTGAAGTTCATCTCACCAGGACAGCTTTGACTTTTCTGGTATATGACAATAGTAAAACAGTAAAAAGATAAGCACAGCTGCTAAAGCTGTGTTGGAAATCTTTAAGTTAGATATCTATAGCTTGATGCATACTCCATGGCAGACTAAAAATGACAACAATAACTTTAAAATATCTAGCATAGTTAAGCACTACTATAATTTTCAAAGACACTGCTGTGACTGCCTTTGCTGCCCTCCGGTAAATTTGGAAGCACAAGGAAGACTCACTTTTGTGTGTGGTGACAACTGTCCTTACAGGTTTACCTATAATCATCTTCACTTTCTGCACAGGCTAAAAAAGGTACTAAAACCTGGGGAGGAGGACTGAATTTTGGTAATAAAGGGCCTGGTTTTGTTACTTGGCTCAGTTTCTTGGTTCATCTAGATGAGTATGTAATACTGCTGTGTCATTAGTTAGTCACACTAATTAATTACAAGTGCAGTGCACTAATTAATTACACGTGCAGTGTACAAGTAAATCTTACGTTCATGTTCAGGTAGCTTTTTGAAATTTAAGTTTTGATGTATTTAGTGTAGTGGTAAGTGGTGTCTTTTGAGATAATGACAAAATGCTGTGTCTGTCTCTAGGGTGGTTCAAGAATAGTGAGACAGAAGATGTTCTACTTGACCAAAAGACAAGGAGATTGACACTGTCACAAACCAAACCTTTTAGTTTGACGGCAGTCAAGTTTAACTATCAAAATTTTGTACAGTAGAGAACACAGCAGATTACATGCCAGCTACCTGCAAATCTAGAGCCTCAAGACCCCATCCCTACAGCTGAAGTCCCAAAGCTATTTTGACATAGCAACGCATTTAAGCTTCAGAGGAAAACCAGCAACAACAAAAATATAAACCTGTGAAATTGTAGGTCATGTTCACAGCAACCTACTTTTTTCAGGTGGAAATGAATTCATGTAGGCAGTGAATACAAATAAACTAGGTGCCTCTCTGCTCTTCCAGAATCACCACCTTTTCAGGAGTGGCTAGTTAAGAATACAGAAGCAACGTAGCTGCTGTACCACTTAATTACAAATACAGTGTTCTGAAGTGTTGTACACACATTATTGCCCAGTCACACAAGAAAAATGTTTTGTATGTAAAGTGGAATCTGTAGCAGCTACCAATCTCATCCAGAACACCTGAAGCAGTAAGATATCAAAACCGACAACTACTTTGGGCATTTGTAAACTCCACAGAGTGCCTGGCTGGTGAGAAAGTGGGTTCCCCAGCAGGTCGAATAGCACCTTTCCTTTTGTCCATTCATCGTGTGTAATAAATACCAAGTAGCATTTAAATGTATATGATTAAATTAAGCAACTGCATTGGAGCTGTGAAGAGCTCCCTTCTCCTCTCTGCTCTAGCTTAGGTGCAAGATTTCACCAGCTTTTAGACCTACACCGTTGGAGCAAATAAATGTGCATTTATTTTCAGAAATATTTTCTGTCTGCATTTTGGTATAGTGCATGCTGAATTGCTAACATAAAACACTGGGTTTTGATAAACACTGAATTCCTGTTTAGATTTAATAGGATGTTTTTATTAAAAATAAAAGTAATACATTTTGTATTTTATGCATTTATCTTTCTTTAGTAGCATGCATTTCTACAAGTTACAAATTCCAGTCCTATTTCCTATGCTGCAAAGCTCTCTAAACCAAGACCGCCATAATCCCGGCGTTCCCCTAACGGTGGCGCTGAAGCACAGATAAGTTACTTTTTGCAAAAAAAACTAGTAAGTATAGGTACAGCTGAGTACACTTTACAGAATAAATACCCAACATACTTGTCATCACTAAAAATTGGCAGGTTTAGATCCTTTAGAGTAGCATTTGAATAAAAAAGTTTGATGTTTATGCCTTCAGCATTTAAGAATAAACTTCATATACCAGCAAGGCTAACGTATATATAAGCAAACTTTTCATAACCCTGATTTTTTTTATAGTACATTGGCATTAACAGTCCTCTGCACCTTGCAGAACAGGACATTGATAGTACCACTGCATGTAATGCTTCTTTCGTTACAGAAGCAACTTTCATACCCTAGAAATGTACAACTACAGATAAAGGAACTTTAAAAAAAAAAAATTCTTCAAGCTCATATTCTTCACTGGAAATATCTGACACAGCATAACAAGGATACAGACACATGCTAATGAGCATGAACAAAATGCAGCCTGTTGCTATCTTACTAATAACACTTCATGAGCAATCCTAGAAGTGTACAGAAAGTGGTGACTCGCTCTTACTTTTTTTTTTTTTCTGGTAATTTAGATTATTTAAGGGATCAGCAACACTTCAGTTAGGCAACACAAACATCCAGGTGTCACAGAGAATTCAGTTTTAGAGGTAGCTAAGTGCCTTCTTTCTTGATGTTATTTTCAGTGAATAAAAAAGAATCCCTTAAATTTACATAATAATCTGCAGGCAGAAGTTTAATTTGAAATATGAAGTGACATTTGACAGCACAAAGCCAGAACAGCAACAGAGCAGAGACTGTCAAAAGAGCTACTGTGTTCCTCTTCCAAGTTTCACCCCCACACCTTTAGTTTCATTCCCAAGGTTGGGTTTTGACACTAGCAATTAAAATGCCACCTTATTTCGTCAATTTTGCAACCAGTAACATCCTGAGAGGTAGTGTATCTTCTATCCATGTGTTTGGCGAGTTCATCATCTTCTCCCAAAGGGCAATTTCATCTGAAGTAGAATCCATCCAGTCCACTGTAGTTCCATAGCTTTTGCCTAAAAAAAATGACAGTTTTAAGAGAAACAATCATTTAATATGCTGCAGAGTTGAGAGCAGACAATCAAATTTGCCTGTCTTCTAAAACAGTTACACCTCCTCAGGTCGTTCACCTAGTACTTTGAAGATCCAGTCCTACATTTTTATACTTGAACAATTCTGTCAAATACAATTAATGACAGTTTCACATGGAAACTTCATCTGTCTCCGGGCTTTTTTTCCTTGTTATCCTTAGTCTTTTTGTCACGGTCCCAAGGAGAAAGATGTATGGGCCATTAACATCTGAGAGGGTTTAAGAATAAAACAGGACACCGATTTTTGTACTGAAATACAACCTTGGGTACTCTAAAATTCAAATTGAGATTTACTATCCTAATTTGTATTTTAGATTATTCTGGTGAGCCATGCAAAAAAGTGAATTTAGGAAAAGTATTTTTTTCTCACATTTCCTTAAAAAGACTCCAAACACATCCTCCCCTCAGACCAGAGAGGACGATGAAAAGGACAAATAGAGTGACAGGAAAAACATTCAATTCTTCTGTCTGTACATCTTATATAGCCCTTATGCTAAAAACGTGTTTGGATAGGAAAAATTCTAAATGCAATGTCATCAAATCTTATCACGCATTCCTGATCTGTCCTTTTATCTCCACTCAATACTGTTGTTACACCGCATGCAAAAAGTAGGCGAGACATTATCAAGATTTTAGGTGTGGGAATAGCATATTCTTGCATTCCAAACAATAGCAGATACAACATATGGGCAGAAAAAGTTTTATTTCTAGTATTTCTCCTTACTTGTCAGTCATCCTGACCCTCATAACACTACTATTATTTACACTTCAGGATCAGTACTGAAAAATAGGTAAGCTACTGAATGAAACTCTTCAGTGAATAAGTAACTGAAAGGCTGTTCAGTGATCTTTGCAAAAAAGAGAATAGGAAAAAAAGAGAAAAGACTATTTTGTAAACTGAGTGTTAATTGTCCAGTACCTGTTCCAAGGCCTATCCTGAGACCTCCCAGAAAGTGGTTGGCGAGTTTGTGGTTATCCCAGACTGTGAGTTCTACGCAGGCTTCTTTCAAATCCTCTGGTCTAAAGCCATCATAGACCATGGTGTGGTTGAATACTGGGTTTGTAGTTTTTGCCACTGTTCTTGTTTTCTGGCGACTTTTTCTGCTAGTATCTGGAAGAATGGTACTTCAGAAAGAGAAAGTGTTGTCAGTTTGCACTTGCACATCATAGCCTGTGTTAAACATACTGAGTAGACAAAAGCTACTGATTAACACTGTCCTTTGCATGTTAGAATGTGTCTGAAGATGCTTTAGAATCATGGAGATGAAGTCAAAGGTCATATTCTCAGTCCATTCCAAGAAATACTGGCAGCATGTACCTGCCCTTGTGCTTCAGAGGATGGAAGGGAAGGGGGAGTCAGGTGGGGAAGAGGCACAAGGGGGTTTATTTGCTGTATTATCACTAATGACTCTAAAACTTTCTTGTTGCTGCCAGAGATTTCCCAACCATCTTGTTATTCTTGTCTCTTTACATTTTTAGACTGTTTGTGGAAAGGAAGGAGGAAGAAATACAACTATGCTTCTCACTTCTGTCTCCTCCCATGGTTTGCTAAGCTAAATCATACTCTCGCACAAACATGCTTTGTTTAAATGCAAATAAAAGCAGGCACAATTTTGACCAGCCCTTCCACCAAATAGCTGAGCAGACAAAATGAAAGAGGAGTGATTATGTGGGAAGTTCTCCCAGTATGATTTACTTACTGGTATATACTTAGCATCTTGAAGTTGTAAGCCCTGCAGGACAATTTGCATTACAATAAAGGAGAATCAGAAAGTAATTAGGTGTTTTTTAATTAGAGTATAGAAAAATTGATATAAGATTAGAAAGCACAACAGTAGCATTATTAGGCCACTATCTTTGATGACTTCCACCACAGTTCTTACCACTTAATAAAAGAGTTGAGCCTGTTGCCTCTCAGAAGAGGGAGGTCATGGCATTCCTTCACCCAGATGTGGACCTCACCAGTAGATGAAGTCTTCTTTCCTGTAAAGAAAACAAAACAAAATCTGATTAAGCCTTGTAGATCCCTTTTAAAGGCAATTTCTATGATGCAGTTCCTGCCCATTTGCGGAGGTAATACTAGGCCTAGACTCTCGTTATCTCACATCTTAATTCAACATTCCTCTCTGTACCCTTGGAGCTGCAATCTTCATCCCATCAACGTACTGCAAGATCACATCATGTCTGTATTCCTACAATGACTTTTATTTTGTTACAACTAAACAAATACATGCTCCTGGTCTTCTCTCTCCAAGCCTCCTAGATAAAGAGATCAACTTGTCTTCAGTCTACATGAGGTCAGCATTTATTGCCACTCGTACTTTCAAATAAGCTCCTTTGTGCTCTTAAGACATTTGATTCTTATTGACTGACTGGCTGGATTAAAGACCTGACCTGGCTTTGCTCTCAGATCAACCAGTTATCAGTTGCCAGACAAGATTAAACCAAACAGATCGCACTGCTATAAATAGCTGCATTCTAAATACTTATTGCTATTTTCTCCTAATATAGCTTGAATTTGGTGTTATAATTGTTTCTTTAGCATAGCACAGCACCTGCCTGATGGTTTATAATCTCTGATATTATTAGCGAGAAAACAGCACTTTGTTACACATACAGACTGCATTACAAATCCAAGACTATAACAATCAAGTAATTTCTTCTGTAGTAACATTAAAAACAACCAAAGATCCTAAAGTGATCTTTGGATCCTAAACTGAATTCATGACCAGGGTGGCTTAATCCTCTAGAAAAATAAAACTACTTATGTTAAAACAAGATGTCTGAAAAACATTAAACAGCTTTTTTTTTTTTTTTTTGAAGGAGAAAACAAAAGGAAAACAAAACCCCCAAAAGCCTGACAAATCCAGACAAAGCAGCAATGCATACCTCCAACAGGGTGTGGGACATACTGGAGGGCTAGTTTCATCTCCCCTCTGTTTTCTAGCTCAGGAGACATTGTTGAAGTCTGAAATTTAAGGAAAAAAACCCACAAATCTCAAACCTTGCTGTTCGTGCACAGTTTATCATGCAGATTTTCTTTCACTGGAACAAGCCTGACTTCTACATAAGGCAAGCGTGGGGTTTTTTTTCTTGTTTCCTGTTAGTCTTCCCTTAGTTTACAGGACATGAGAGGTTTTAGGGCGTGTTTAACCACTTGACAGGGCCTCAGACATATAGCTTTTCCACTAAAGTGGAAAACAAGACCCAGAAGAGACCAAAAGACTTTGAGGGCACATCTTTTCCATGGTTATGCACTTATTTGGTTACATTTATCTACCCAGAGAGCTTTAAAATCAGTCAAATTAAACTAGTGCTCAAGATTACCATGACATTCCTGTTTTGTTCTACAAATTAGAACCTCTGGCAGTGGCTTAACTAGAAGTTTAGATTTTGGCTGAAACCCATTAACTAACAAGAGGTGCACAGACATGAAAGTCATCATTACATATCACATTAAAACGTAGCTGCACTTGCTCCATGTTCTCAGTATGTTTACTTCATATTCAGGGAACAAGTGTCTGCAGGTGTCTGTTGCAGCAAGATGATGTAAGTGAAAAATACCTTGAAATTCCTACTCCTTAGACTATGAGAAAGTTTTTCCTACTGTAATATCTATCTACTTACTAGACTAATAGAAACCTCAGAACTGTCTGTTCCATTTACCAGTAAAGAGGTATTTATGATAATAACCAACACAAAAACCACAGAACACTCAAGACCAGGCCTAAATAAAAAAATGACTTGGTTTTGCACTTACACAGCAGAAAATACAAAACAGCTAACCCACCCTTAGAGAGACCTACCCTTGGCTTGAGTGGAAACCAGTTGATCTGCTTGTTGGATTTATCATTCCAGTCCCAGGTTCCTAAATCCAGTTCCACTTCACCAAGGAAGCTATTCCTCCCAAAGGTATCATTGTGCCAGACAGAGATATTAAGGATTTGGTTCTTTAGGAGACCCTTCTCAATTTTATACTGCCAGGAGGAAGAAATAACAAAAGTTAAAACAAGTTGGATTTTCCTCAATGCTGTGTCTGTTAGTGACAAGATTAGAGAAAAACATGTCTGGGTTTATACATCTGTAACTACTCACTTCATTTCAAAGCAAAACTCTCTTCACATTTTACTTTTTATTTCAAGCACCTTATGCTGATATTTAACTTGTGTTTGTTTGCAAGAAGTATAGACAGTGTTCTCAATGCTGTATCCAGAGTATGCTGTAGAGTTGACCTATCAATGGAAGGACACAGGTACTTCTATGGATCAATCCATCTCATCCTAACACAGACATCTCTTTTGAGAGCACCTGGAGCTGGACCTGTTCGAGTTCCTTATACTTCATGCATGCAGTATTTAATATCTAGTAATAGTTTGATAAATACCCGCAGTATTTCATTATAGACTGGATTTAAAGTTTTCTTTTTCACAGAGGTCTTCCGTTTGCCCAGCTTGTATTTCTCTGGAAGCAGGTAGGTCTTTACATACCTAAAATTTACACAGGCTGGTTAGAAGAGCGAGAAACCCACCCTTTCCAACTTCCCCTGCCAAAATACACTAATATTTGCTTTTAAAGTAAAATAAATCCACTCAATAGCCATTAAGTTGTTCAGGTTGTTACATTTAAGAAATGGAAAAGCAGTGGAGAAGTATAATAATAGTTCCCGAAGTGGGACATTAACCTCCTTCTACCAGGGGAAATCTGTTGAAATAGCTCCTCCACACATACAAATACAGAATATTTAACTATAGTATGCCTAGATATCATATTTATAGGCTTTAATCCTCAAAGCAGGATTTATCCATATGGAAAGTTAAATCTTAAAATAGAGTTTCATATTCTTAAAAGTTTCATCTTCCCATGCTAATATATAAACCATTTTGTAGTCGCAATTCTATATTCAGTTCAGAAGGGAAAATAATGTAAAGCACGCTATAACTTTTTTGTTTCTTTATTTGGTTGTTTACTCAAACAGGTTATAGTGATTGGAAAAAAAGTCAGTTTTCATTTACACATTAAAAGAAAAACTTCCATTAGGAAAAAAATTACTTATAAAAGCTGTTTATACTTACGGATCTGAACGCTGTCGCTTAACATCTGCCACTGCCAAGTCTTTACATTGGCAAATAAAAATGTGGAGCTCGTTCAGCTGTTCAACATAGTCAATAGCAAACTGAATGTTCCCCTTCACGTCAACACTGCCAAAGTCTGCGCTATAGATGCTCATTAGACTTCCGCTCACCTGTATCACACAAAACGAGAAAAATTTTCCAGACATTGCATTTCACCAGATATTTCAAGATCAGGGTAGATTCAAAATTAGGGTAGAAGTTATGCTCAGAATCCAGACAATAAAGAAATCAACTGTGCCTCTTTAGATGTAATAATGATGAAATGTAATGGATGCTATTATATAGCTCTTCAGCAAACCAGTTAACAAAAGGAAGTTATTTTTAAATCAAACATATTAGGCCAAGTTTTCTCAAAAAAAAAAAAAAGTGTTTATTCAATTGAGATAGCAGAAATGAAATTATGGGATGCTGTAGATCTGGAGATTGCCTGTAATCAGATCCTTAAAATATTACTTCTAGGACTCTTTAGCTGATCTTCCTTGCAGAAAGCAGAGCCTAAGAGTTTAGGACAACAGGCCTTCTGAAAATACCGACAAGATTAGTGATAAAGTCTGTGGTTGAATTAGATGCCTAAACAAAACATACTTGAAAATTAAACCCTACACAGGTAGAAAGAGAAGGGTGTACAAATTTTTTTTGTCTCTATCCTTCCCCAAAATTCTCTTTTTCCCCAATAAAGTCTACAAAAATTAATGATTTTTGGTTAGCTAGCTCACTGACTTAATTATGCATCCCACGTACCAATACTGTCTCTTTCCTTTATTTCTCCCCCACTCCTCCTTCTCCTTTTCTAAATGTTTGAAAGTGGGGGATAATATAGATCAGCTACAAACTTTCAGGGTAGAAGCCATCTCTTTGTTCAGTATTTATTACAGAGTATGCTACACAGTGGAGCCCTGAACAGGCTCCAATATATTACTAGAAAACAAGAAAAGTAAACAAATTTTATTTTTTAGGCAATTCCATGCAAGGGTTCACATAAGAAAGGGAAGGAAGGAGACAGAGATGCCAAGAAAGATAGGAGGAATAAGAAGAGAGCCAAAATAATACTGAAGAGATTAGCAAAAGCAAAGTGCCATTAAAACAAGACTTTGGTTTACATACAGAGGATAGGGAGGCCATGCCAGAAGAGCCGCTAAGATTGGTTAGAGAGCTGGGACTCTTCTTGATTCTGCCACGGGAATAACTGCTTTCTGATGCTGTATCTGTCTCTCTGTCATCACTCTACAAAAACATCACAGAAAGAAAGTCTGTGTAGGTTCTTTATATTCACAAGGAATATTAAAAAAAAAACACCCACCAAACAATTGTGTTAATACCATCATGACTACATGGTGTCTACAGTGTTTATTTCTAACCTGTTATTTCTACCAGATTTATGTTATCCATACATGAGTTTTGTGCTTCATATTGGCCAGATCACAGTGACGATAAACTCCAAGGTAGAACCAGCACATGGCATATATATATATATATATATACACACACTATTTTTATAGATATACACCCTATCTATGAGTTTGATAACTCAAGATAGTATAGAGACTAAAAATAATTTCAAAGATTTTTTTTTGGGGGGGAGAATAAACAGATTTAAGTGATAACAATTTCTTAGAATATAAATATGAACCACACCCAAATCCTTTCTACTGTGACCAGAATGATTACATATAGTCCTTTGGCTTTCAAGTATTTGTCAGACTGTTTAATTCAAAACCCACAGGTGTAAGCTTTTTAATTAGCTGAAGATAAAAGAGACTTGTTAGTTTAAGGATAGAGATTGCCTTTGGGAATAACAGCAAGCATTCACTATGCTTCAATCTCCTAAGTAAAACATGCTCTGTATTTTGAGTGTACAGTAAGAATAAACCTCTAGTTACCAGACTAAAGCTTTTGAAAGGTTAATTAGCCACAGGTTGTTTGGGATCATCTGCTGATTGTTACACTACAAGCTCAACTCCATGCCATGGTCCAATAGTAAATCGAGTTGGCAGACCTTGGAAAGCACTACCTGACAAATGCAAAATGCCTCAGTAATCAAAAGTTTTAGTTACAATATTTCAGAAATGAAACTTGCCTCTTCCTGTAGGAATGATGGTACTGACTTGCTCAGTCCTTTGAGTTTTTCAGGATTGGAACACAGCTTATCAGGCTGCAAAGGCACTGTGGAAACTGAAGAGCAGCAATTTAAAAGGTTTCAAAAATAAGTTTGTGCATTAAAAAAACAATGAGATTCTGTAACAGGAGATGGTTAGAAACAAACAACTTCAGATGAAATACATGCACATGCATAACCAGTTTACAACTTGGATGCAAGATTTCCCCACACTATAGGACTTGGGGAAGCTATCACTAGGAGGGATAAGCTACTTTGTCATCTCCTCTAACACTGACCAAAGAACTTTGGCTGGAGCAGAAATGCTTGCATTGCTTGACACAATGTACAAGCCTGAGTGCAAGCAAATTCTGATCAAATGTGATGAAGAATACATTTCCAGTTTACCTTCTAGATTTTTTTTTCCTAGAACAAGTGTTAACCATACCATTATTGCCATTAGAGTCATCATAAAGTTCTTGGTCAGAAGTTATGTACCAGCCAAACTCTGTACTTTTATTTACTCAAATTAATAACAGCAATAGGAACATTTGTTTAAATCAAGCAAATTTTAGACCTGAAAAAGAAGTTTCAAGTATTCCTAGCTATTTATAAGATGTATATCTCATTAATGATGCAGTTTTTTCCAGCTCATCTCTTCAACTTTTGTACACCTCTGCTGAACTTCACTTCCCTGTTATTTCACTGTACAAAGCTTAATTGCACAAGCTAGCCTTGCAAAAATCCAGTCTGTGGTAAGCCCAGGATTCTCAGAATTTTCCATGCTCTAACCTCGCTTATATTTAATAACGTACTAAAGCACTGTATCTTTGGACTGGATACACATTGTGAAATGCACCAATACTGAGTATCATGAGACAGAGAATTATTTGGCAACAAACAGCCAGAGGGGCACATATCTTTTGCATAAAATGAAACACTGCACACATGATGGGACTGTTTGCAAGGAGTGAGTTAAGCTTTCGCAAAGCTTTTGCTCTTGAAGCTCAAATAGTGCTCAACATATCAGTTATTGTCAGTATGCAGTTAGATGCAGTTTCTCCATTCAGCAAGTATCTAGTCCAGATGTATAACTTGTTAGTTGTTAAATAACTAGTTGTTTAATGTATTAGTTTAAATATCAGTGGAGAAGTCTCTCCTTTGCCTTCTGGAAGAATCCTATTACTCACTTCCTGCTGCATTTTCATTCCTCTCTTGATGCTGATCAGGTTTCAGACCTGCTCAGTATTGACAAAAGTCACTCAGTAGCACAAACAGCTTTGCAATATTATAAATGTATCAATATAGATGATATGTTGGAAGTTTTTGACTTCCCCAGACCCGATATGTTTCCATGTTTTGCATCGCTGTCCTCCTTTGAGGAGCTGGATCATAACTAAGGCAACATGAATGTACAAGCTAAGCAAAGCAAAACGATGAAGAGTATTTTCAAGAGAATTTGCCTTCTTCAGTCTGTACAGGTATCAAACTGGCTCTTTGTCAGTTTTTCAGAACTTCACTCTTGATAAATTTAACTCAAACCCCCCCTGCCCTTTTCAGATAAGTGTCTACACACCCTGTAGTCAATATAACATGCTTTCATTAGGGGTCTCCATTTGAAAGCAAAGTGCAGTACAGTACTTAAATCTCGTTAATTCACTGGACTTGCCATGCATCCTATTATCCTATGATCATCCTGTTTATACTATACGCCACAAATATACAAAATGCTTTAAAGCGTCTAAAACATGTCAACAAATGCAACTGCACACAACTGGTTTTTTATATCTGTAGTGTTCCGATGCAGTAAATAAAGAATTGTGTGTTATGTTCCACCATGTTAGATGTTATTTGATGGTTTTCTGTTGTGTTCATCTTGACATGTTCTTGGAACAGGTTTGCTTTTAGTTTACTAATATTCAGAATTTCTAAAGGCACACAGAAAAAAATTAACAGTGAGGCATTTGTAATGCACTAATGGATTGATGATATCAACAGTAGCTGATCTATCAGTTCATCTGCTACTTAGAGTAATTCTACTTTGCTGGATTGAGACAGGGATTATAAGAGAGGTTATTTTCAACTGATGTATTCTGAAGGGTGTTGTGCATGAACAAATGTCATCTTGCATCTTACAATGTAACAGATGAAGAAACAAATTCAATATCTACAGAGGCCAACTCTTTCAACTGAGCTAATGTTCAAAGCTCTCAGTGATTTCAGTAACTGTTTCATAGGCTGAAACCAAAAGGCCAAAATAATACACTGGTAGGTAGCACAGAATTTCTAGATATAGCAGGACATAAGTATATTCCTTAAGAATAAAACAACACAAGAAAGTTCTACAAAGCATTTAAGTCATGCTGAAATTAATGAAATCTAAGAACACAACACAATTCTTGGTTTCAAAACTCCTTCACTAGCAAACAGAAGCTATTGAAAAAACAATAAGGTTCCACGCAGACACAAAAGATATTTACCATCTTCAGCACTAAGAGCTAATTCTTCCTTTGGATTATTTATTTTTCTTTTATCTGTGCAGGAAAAAAAGTAACACACCATTAGAAATTTTGCTGTTCAGTGTGATAAAATGGATGGCAGTGGTAATCAGAGAATTAAGAGTAACGAAGACCAAAAAAACCCAAACAAACCAGCAGAGCCACAGGAACGGTTAAATTCAAGAGATGCTTTCTACTTCACACACTACTTCAAGCCTACATCCAAGCAGCAGTCTCTGGTTGACAGTTCCTATCAGTGTGCTGTTGCAACAATGTTAGTGCATACCTAAAACCTGGAAACTAGTTAGAAGCAAGCAATAGCGTAAGTGGTGTTAGAAGAGTAACTTGCCAACAACAGCCAACATCTTTCAAAATTTACACCTCCACACTTTGGTTTACAAACACAGGTTCAGTTTATGTCTTCTCCATCAGACATGAGATAAGCATGAAAACACTGGGGGGGCAGAGTGAAGGGAGACAGGAATAATAATTTAAAAAAATAATCTTAGGAGGTGACAGAGGGAAGTCAAGAATGAATTCTAAGTAGAATCTTGTCTCACTGTAGTCTTAAAGTGAGTTTGGTATATTAACTGCTAGAGTACACAGATGAAACACTACTAAACTAAGGCAATTTTTTCATACTTCCACTGTGTACTAATTTGACTCAAGCAAGCACACAGGAGACAATGGCAATTGTTGCTCATTACTGATTTGGGTAGTTGTCAATACTTTCACTATTGAAAACATCCTAGCTATCCAATAAACAGTTCATCACTGATCAACACAATGCATTTTTTGAAGATGTCTGCTTCATAGACCAATTTTGCTTCAAAATTAACACAAAGAACTGTAAACTAAACCTTTTGAGAAAAAAAAAAAAAAACAGTTTTACAGTACAAACTCCATACTGCTTATTGAGAAGCAAAGACAAAAAAACTATTTGGCAAAGCTGTATGGAAGGACAGCGTGAATACGGTTAAGCCAAACTGGGGGTCATGGCAGACACACACAAGCATTGTGCTCACTTGAGGTGGCTGATGGAATGTCCTCTAGACTTTTGGAAGGTACTTTCCTATCTGCACTCCTTTTCAAAGCCATCAAAACAGGGTTTAAGTCTTCTGAACCTGTTACAAGACAAAACACATGAACACTGCACACACAAACACGTAATTTTAAGCAAGTCGCTAAAAAACCACTGATTTCTCATGAGAATCTATTTGGACCTTTAGCAAAGACACTAAACATTCAATAAAAATACAAAACAAATTCAAAATAAATGTCTAATTTTAAGTGTCCATTTGCTCCCTAAATTCTCTCAGCCATCACTAGGGAGAGGCAGGTTGCTTTCCCCTGCATAGGTATCACAGTCTGTACTGACTAATAAGAGGGTTTAGGGAGTACTAATTGTCTTAACTGTCTAAGAACAACACAGGATAAACTCAGACTTTAGCCATTTTGTAATCATCCTGTTATGAATCACCATAAAAAGTTAATAGCTTTAGTTTTCCCTTCTGCGTAAATTTGTGTGTTATATTTTTCCCCAGTGAAAATCACTTTGTTTCAATACTCCAGTAACAGCCACATAAAACCTAAATGAGGAGAGATTTGGATCCCTGAAATTATGGGTTGTCTCCAAGGGCAGAATCAAGGCAGACCTAGGTCCTTCAGAAACCTTTAAGTCCCTCATGCCTTGCCCTACCTCACTTTCCTCTCTATCAGCCAGTCAACCAGGCCTTACAGACAGCAACACTGTAATTATGGGTAAAACCAAATTATGTTCCACTTTTCATCATTTGTCTCGAGTTTTCACTGACTTCCATTGGAATCTCAATTTCAAAACAGGATCAAGAGTAAGTTAGGGTGCACTGCAAACTTCGCATCTTTCTCAGATACTCCAGGTAAAGAAAACATTCCCAGTCTCAGGAGCAAATTAAAAAGGTTAAATTATCTCCTCTACTTAAGCTCTTCGATGATGATCATACCTTATACATTGACCAGAGCTGCCATTCAACCAATGAGAATCCTGGTAAATAGACCACTTCATTTCTCTGGCCACTTTCTAGTGTGACAGGCAGCAAGGCTAAATTAAATAGCACAGAGGACTGGTCTGGTCTTTATATCCAGCCATTCCACTGATAAATATTTACCTTTGAAGGCTAACTGGTCAAACTGAAGAATGAACTCAGCCACTGATAATTTATTTTTCCCTCTCTTAATCCAGGCTATTTAAAATAAATATCAGGTGTTGAGTGTTACAGTATTATCAATTTGAAGGTGGTATCACAGGGGAGGAAGAAAAGGGTAAACCATGAAGACTGATGCAATTGATTCACGCTGCTAAACTCCCCTGCCGAAAAGGCTTTCCCAAATATAGTATGTGTTTGTGAAGCGCTTTCCAATTAAAGGACTTAATTAGCTCTTCCCATAGTTCCCAAATATCCAAAGCATTCAATTAAGAAATAAGTATCAGACAGACTATTTCAAGCTGGCTACCAAAAAAATTGTAGCCATATTTAACAACCCAGCACCATGAATTTTAGAAATCAAATGGCTCACGAATTGAGCTTCTGGTTCCAGAGTGGGAATCAGAGTTTTCATTTGAAAACTTGGATCCCAAATTTGAGCTGTCCCCTTCCTCTTCATCATTATCCTCATCCTGAGACACTAGGCAGTGTTGAGTTCCTTCTGGCTGGAGGAAGTCGCTCTCATCTTTAAGTGGTGTGCTTGCTCTCCTGAATTTCCACAGCGCTTTAAATTCTGAATTATTTCCAGAGACATCCAAGGATGTGCTTTCATCTCTCCTTCCTCTTTTGTTTATCTTAAATGGCTTGATTGCAATCATACTGGTCTCTCCTTCCAAGGAAGAAAGATCATCTGGAGCTATGTTTCTCTTTTCTGTTTTATTAATAGCTCCATTTCTTTTAGGAAGATCAGAAGCTTCAACTTCACTTCCTGCAAGATCATTTACTGAAGTTTTGATATTTTGTTCTGGAGGTCCCTCTTTGATAGCTCTCTTCATCTGTGTATGATAGCTGCCTAAAGCATTATATGGCTGTGACATCATCATTAACAGAGTCTCTTTTTGTGATGGAAACATATGATATCCAAACTTTTCTTCTTTATGCAACTTTTCAGATACTGGAGATGAAATTTCAGACGCTTCCTGAAGAAGCTTTTCTAAAGAAATATTGAATTCACTGAATTTTGCAATATTTGAAACAGAAGTTTTTTCTATTGTTTCACGTATTTCTTGAGGATGATCTCTCTCTTGTTGAAGTGGAGTGTGCATACTTTGACTAGTATATATTTTACTTTGCATTTTCTCATCCATATTTTTCAGCAGAGAGGCTGGTGTTTCAGAGACCTCTTTCGGTAGCTTCTGCAAATTAACATCAGACACCCCATATTCAGCGCTGGGCAGTGCAGATCTTTCTGTGGTCTCACCACTTTTCTGCAGAAACTCACCGTCATGCTGATAGGTGATGCTTTTAATTCCCATCTCGGCAGTTCTCTGTCGTGTGCTATCAGCACGCTTTGGTTTAGGAGGTGGCATTTCAGAGGCCTCCTTCAGCAGCTTCTCTAAAGCCAAATTCAAGCCACTGACCTTGGATGGGACAATGTACTTTTCTACAGTCTCACAGACTTCCTGCAGCAGGTCTCCATTGTGCTCATAGGTCATGCTTTTAACTTCCATCTCAGCACTTCTCTGTACTGTGCCAATGGCACGTTTTGGTTTAGGTGGTGGCATTTCAGAGGCCTCCTTCAGCAGCTTCTCTAAAGCAGAACTCACGCTACTGACCTTGGATGGTGCAATGGACTTTTCTATGGTCTCATCAATTTCCTGTGACAACTCTTCATCATGCTGATAGGTGATGCTTTTAATTCCCATCTCAGCAGTTCTCTGTCCTGTGCTATCAGCACGCTTTCGTTTAGGAGGTGGTGTTTCAGAGGCCTCCTTCAGCAGCTTCTCTAAAGCAGAACTCAAGCCACTGACCTTGGATGGGACAATGGACTTTTCTACAGTCTCATTGACCTCTTCAGGCTGACCAGTACCTTCTTGCCATGTTGATTCTCTGCTACAATTAGTTTGTGATATACAGTTTGTGTCATGAGATGTTTTCAGTCCAACCCTTCTGTACTCAGGAGGTTGAGATACAAAGGTTTCTCTGAGCAGGTTCTGCAAACCAGCTTGAGGCCTCTGAGACTCCTCAAGAGCGTCATCTTTGTCTGCTGCCTGATGTCGTAGACAGAAAGGTTCAAATTCCCTAAACAGTTTCCTGAGACTTTTTTGGGTTTCATGCTCATCTGTTGGTGATACATTCACTTTTCCTGGGTTTTTGCTTATTTCTTCTTTTTGATCAGCAGCAGAAATGTCATGGCTCTGTTCTACTGTCCTTTCAGAGACCTCACACTGATTTGCATGAAATGTCCCTTTCAAAATGTTTTCTTTTAGGTTCAACCTAGATGACATCTCAGAGGCTTCCTTTTCTAACTTCTTCAGGCCCAATTTAAATATATCAAGCTCAGCTTTAGGTAGAACCACCTTATCCACAGTCTCTGCAACTTCCTCTTTAGGAAGACTGATATCTAATGGAGTACTCTTGTCCCCTTTTTCTGTAGGTAAACATAGCAAATCATCTCCTGCTCTCTCCTTTACAGCACTTTTATCACCAGGTGACTGGAGCAACTGCAAGGAAACATGATGTTCCTTTGATGAAACAATACCTTCTTCTACACACTTTTTAAATTCTTGCTCTGGAAGATCCATCTTTTTCTGGAGTTTTGAGATAACTGGTTTTCTGTCCAGCTGGACAGAGTCTGTATTTTTTGTGTGTGTCACACTGAGACCTTTCAGGGTAGATCCTAAAGGCAGTTCACATACTGCAGAATCTAGTTTCTTGTTCTTTGCTTTCTCTGATGTTTGTGTTTCTTGTTGAATTAATTCTTGCTCACTTACATTATCTCTGCCTTTATCTTCCTTTGATTTTCTTTCATAGGTTATTGAACTAGTATTACCTGGCAAAGAAACATGTCCCCTATCAATGCTACTCTGTAATTTAACTCCAGTATCCCAGAAGTTTCTCAAACTCTGGAACTGTGAAGGATCTGAAATTTGATTCCTGGACTTTTCATTCATTTTTTCTTTTAAAGAAAAAACCTGGAATCTGGGCTTCTGTTGAGAATGAGCAGCAACTTCTCTTTTAAGTGCTTCTTTCTCATTTTTGTCTTTGCTTTCTGGGGAAGCTGAAGTGGCACCAACACTTGGCTGCAAGTTACTGGCTTTTGGCTGTTCTGTATATTCATGAACTTCACCATTAGATGGAAGCTTTTCAACTGCATGGCCTGGTCCAAACTCAGAAGAGTTTTGATGTTCATTTCTTGCAGCCTGGCTTGCATAACTTAGTTCAGCACTTAACATATTCTTGCTTTGATAATCCAATGCACTAGGTAGACGCACTGCAGTTGGTTTTATTTTGTCACTTTCTCTGAGACCTTTCAATGAACCGCCATCTGACACATTAGTACTGATACTAATTTCTTTCTCTCCATGACTGGTGACAGTTTTATCCCTTTCCCAGAATGCTCTGATTTCCCTTATTCTTCTTTTTTCTTGTATTGCCTTCTCCGATTCACATTTCTGAGCTGGTTGCTTGTATTCTCGATTTTCCAAGAGATTTGATTTTTGATTTTGTTGCTTGATTTCTTGACCACATTCTTTTTCTTCAACACTTGTACAGTCAAATTCAGTTAGTGATTTGTCATTTTGCTCCTCATTCTCTTCCCCTTCCTTAGGTTTCATCCTCTCATTTATCAACTGTATATCTTCTGAAATGAATGATGTAAGTGAAATACTGTTCTGTTGTTTAGTCTTTCCAAATGGTAACTCTTCTGTAACTTCTGTTTTTCCACCCACGCTAGGTCCACTGTGCTTTGTAGGAAAAACTGCTGTTCTGGTTGAGAAGTCCACTTCCTCTTCGGCTTCCCTGTCTTGGGATCTATCTGATACATGTTTCCTATCTTCAGTATCAGAACTTCTTTTAAACCAATCTAAAACTTTTGACACAGATTCATTGACCTCTTTCCTGAGTTCATCAGCATGTTTGTCAGGCTTCAAAGTGGTTTTAGCATCTTGCTCCTCAACAAGATCAGGCTTACCTTGTTGAAGACTCGTAGAATTGATATTTGACACCTCGTGTGCTTCAGTCTTAGCAGAAAGCTGATATGCACCTACAACATAAACAAACTTACCAGAGTTAGGAATCAGATACATGACCCTACAAATGTTCAATCTACCTTGAAAAATCTCTGATTTTTTTTTTTTTTTCAACTGTTATCAGGGAAAAGAGTTCTGTCCTTGGGTTTCTGGAAAGAACCATACTGCAGGCAATAGGGTGAAAAATAAATTCCTGGACTGAGATATCCTATTGGAAGATTAATCATATTACTTTTGAGGGTGCAAGCAGATAAGATTGGTTTTCCTAATTCTAAAGCAAATGGCTATACTGAAGCAAGGGCTGGGCAGGGATGGGGACAATCCAGCATATTTGTGTTTAGTCCCATGAGCAAATCCCCATGTCGCAACTGGATTACTACCAAGGACAGTCAACAGGCTCTGATCTGATTGTTAATTCTTAAGAATACCAACAGAGTATCACCTAAAACATATTGACTACAGTAGAGCATTAAAATACAAAAAAAAAAAATTTAGAATTTAATTCTGCAGTTATGTTGCACATTCCTACTCTGTTTCCTGGTTGTTAATTCTTAGATACAAGTGATTTAAACATTAATGAGTATGTACTATCGCATTCTGGTTTTCACTCCTATTAATCTCTTACCAGTGAGGTTTTTGCGTGACTTTGACTCATGGCTGAAGAACTGGTTGCCTTTCTTTTCATGTGCCTCATCAACGCTCAGTTCATTATTGCTATTTGGCAGGATATTGCTGGAGGTCTTCTGTGGAGTTTCAAGTTTCTTAGGAGTAACTATCTTTGTCTGCAAGGTTTCATTAACCAGGAAGACTGACCTACTAGTGTCACACAGACCAGATGCTGACATATCGTCTTGTAAGCCATCTATCGTTTTTACCTGTAAAGCTGATGAACCGGTTCCCAAAGGCTTTACAGCAGAAATCTGCTTATTCCCAAATGCATCTGGTCTAATAGCATTATTTCCACTACTCTTGATTTGGTCAGATTCTAACAAATCAAACTCTCCTTTTTCTCTACCACGGTGTAGCCGTGGTCTTTGCAGAGGTTCTCCTTTACCTGTGCTAGAAGAGAACCTCACTTGTTTTAGTTTTTCCAGTGAAATTTGTGTGGAGTCTTCCACTTCTTCTGCAAGAGAGTTCTTCTCAGCTTTCCCTTCAAAAATAGTTGCAGCAGGAAGGCCATTCTTTTTCTGAACATCTAACATCTGACTAACTCGAACCTCTGAGTCAGTGGAACTTGAACTTGAACTGCGCTTCAGAATACCCCTGGGCAGTGTACCAATGCCATTAATCCCCTCAGTCCGTTTGGCTGGTTTTGGAACAAAGTCTTCTCCTTGTAACACAGGATCTGCTGCTTTGTGAATTAATTTTCTAGCTTTTGGGACAGGACGCTTAACTAGTTCTTTCTGTGATTCATCAGGAGGTTCTACAGAAGGCTTCTCATGTTTCTCTGTTTCATCATTTGGTACATTTGGTTCAGGCTGGCTCTCTTCTGAGAGTGACAAAAATTCTGTAAGACATACAGAGAAGAAATCACAAGATTACATGATGTTCATCTGCATAAACAGAGGGGTACGACACAGTGCAGACCTAGATTGGTGATTGCATTGACTTATTGAAAACACCTGCAGTAAAACACAGGAGGAAATTCAACATAGGTGTTGATTTTATTTGTATGGAACAGGATGTTTTAACAAATGAAAATCCTGCAGCTATTTCTTATTCTAGAAATATTAACTATCTGATGATTCCAAAGAACCATCAAAGCACACCAAATTTTCCTGCAAGGGACAAACTCTGCAGGGAAGGGCAGCTTTTGAATGTGCATACACAACTTCAGATTCAGAAGATAAACAACAACATGTATAAATGGAAACAGGCTATTTCCACATTCATATGGAACAAGGTAAAATGCAGAAGAGATCTCCCAGTAGGGAGATTAATTTTTTTTTTTTATTCCTACTGTGCAAGTCTGCCTTTTTCCTGTTGGCAAGCTTCATAACAGAGACAGGGGAGTGATTTCCACACAGGAGCCTGTAAATTACAACTTCAAATGCCTGTACTGTGATGTATGATCACTCATCTACTTGCTTCAGAGAATACTCCAGGAAAAGGAGTATTCAAAAATAAACAGGACTGAGAAAACAAAGGAAAAAATTAAGATCAAAGAGAGTTAGGCTTCTTCTGTTCTGCCAATAGCAGCAATGACTGGAAAGTCAGAAAAACAGCTATGCCAAATTCAAGGAAATTTCTCTGTTCTGTTAACAGCAGTTCAGGACAAACAGCCCTCTCAGATGGAGTGCTTAATGCTGACCAGAACGATGAGTAAAAGAAAGGAAGTAAACCCCATTTACTCACATAAACAGCCATTTCCTGAGTATATACACATTTTACATGGGGTTTAAAATGAACTAGTTGATAACGCCAAGTAGTTAAGATAAAACAGGTTTTGATACATTACAAAAAGAAGCAACAGAAGTAAAAACAATTTCCATATAAGGCACTAAGAAATTCAGTCATATGCTAAATAAGTATATTTACCTTTCTTAGATAGCTGAGGTAGAATGGCTGGGCTGTTTTCTGATTCCCCACTGTTCAAACTATCACCTGATGCAGTGGAATTAAATGGATTTCTCCTTTGCTAAAAAAGGAGTGAACACTATAATTGCAGTCAAATTGTTATATCAGTACAGTCTTGACAAAATAACTGAAAGTGGAGTGATTTCCTCTGTCTCACTACCCTGTCAGCAAAGAATCTGGAAGCATGCCTCTTAAATTGGATACATGACAAAAAAAACCCCTAAACAGTATCAACCAGGGAGCTATCAGAAGTGCTAGTGATAGCCTCATCCTGTTCTTTTTGAAATCACCCGGACAGAAGAGATAAGGCACCACTTAAAGACACTTGAAAATCTCAAGCTGTTGCAAGTTAAATAATTTTATCTCTATTTCTGTGACTTTAGAGATATTAGAACACAGGAAGACAATTATTTTCAGTGGCTGAAGTGATTTGAAACAATGTCAAGCAGAGAGCCACTGATTATAGCTGTGACAGCACTTTAGCACTGAACTTCTAGGGGTTTCCATTATCTCCCTCCAAAACAAACAAAAAAAGACTCGCTTTTTCCAACTTATTATTTTTCTTCCCCAAGTCTTTAATTATCTTTACCACTGAAGAAAAAAACTACACAAAATGTGAAATATAACCTCTGCTATATTAAATACTAATCATACCTTTACTGGTGAGACTCCTGCCTTCATAGGTCTTTCCTCTGGTTTGTCTAACACAGAGGTTATTGTTTTAGAACTGCAAAGAAAAAGCACAGAACAGCTTTAGCAAACAGAACATTACCTTAAGCTTCTTACAGAAAGCAAAAGAGCTTCCTTTATACATACTTGAATATACTTGGTACCTAAAGTTTTACATTTAGCCCATTCACATCAGATTTAGAAGCAAACCTTCTCCTTTCCATAGCATGGGGATATTCTTGCTACTTTGTTTCCTTGCAAAAATTTCTTTGTGTGTTAAAGAATTCAACAAAACTTATATTTGGCACTACAGGAACAACCTTTCTGCTATGTTTTAGATTTTTGAGCAAGCTTTACATAAATGTCGCCACTCTCCAAACAATATCAGTGTTGTCCTACATTCATACTTCTAGGACTAAAATCAAAGCAGAGGGAAGTGCCAAAATGTGATAAAAACAGAGATTTGCAAAGTGTCCAAGTTAGATAAATCATCTGCACTATAGCAAAGATGTGACATAGCACAGACAACAACAGATCCCCTCAGAGGTACAGCTTATAAATTTATTCTTTCAATTAAGGTCTATAATATCTGTGGTTTGATAGAGTAAGTGAAGTAAGTTATTCTTTGTGAACCTGATTAAGTATATCCCAAATAAGGAGAAATGAAAACAGCTAGAAGAGACAGCTCTGGTATTACATCAAGAAATATTTCTTCTATTTGCAGAATGATGCAAGGGTTGGTTTTTTTCCCCAAATCAATCAGATTTTTATAATTTGAGTTTATCTAAACATCTCCGATATGAAAATGCATTTGTTTTTTGAAGATGGAAATTAGACGTGGATTTAAATATATATAACACATATAAATATATATATGTGGTTTTCATACAACAATCACATTCAGTATCTTAATTTTATATAGAAAATGCTGGCATTAACCAACTTACATGCTTATGATTTTGGACATGGGGGGAGACAGTACAAGGCAGGAAAAAAGAATATTCTCCAAGTAGGAAATATGACCTCAGACTAGGAAGGAAAGCGACTCCTACATTTTTTTTTCCAGTGTAGATGTACAAGGAGAGTCAGATACTGAATATTTCTTCGGTCAAGAATCTCTGCCATGAGTGAAAACACTTTCAGATATTGATTGGCAAGTAAGTGAGCCACAAGGCAATGCTTTTGAGGGGAGATGTGGTATCTTAGAATAAGAAAACAGCTCCCAGCTCTCATCAATTTCCAGGTCCAAACAGGAGCTCCCTCCTCACATGGACAGAGATCTCTCCAGTCAGGTAACTGGCAACAGTTCTGCCCTGCTGAGGAGAGAACAACTTTCTCATCTTCTCCAGGACACAGTACAATTAACCTCAAAGTTTAGAAAGAAAGTCTGGTAGCCACCCTTGAAAGGCTACCAGGCTCTGGACTGCTAAGTGTGCCTGAGAAGTGACATCACTCACACTTTACAAATGGAAAAACATAATTACTGAGAAGATAAGATGACACAGTAATAAGCAGTCTGAACATAAGGCTAGGAAAAACATACCAGATGTAATCTGAGCTACAAACTTTTACATCGCTTCCTTACTCTTTTGGTTCAACACTACCTTTAAGAAATGCATAGTGATACCATGCATAGTGATACAGACTTAAGGTATGAGCTGATCTTGTAATGGAAACTATCTCAGGGGCGAAAAAAATAAAGTGTTCTTATATTTCAGCACTAACTGCGGCAGTCTCTTATATGCATACACCAGGTACAACACATTATTATTGTTCTTTTTATTCTTCTCTGATCCTAAATAACAAAAAAACAATATAGTTCTCAAAGACCTCAATATTGCAACTTTTAATTTATTTTCAAAAAAATATCGTTCCACATTACAGGTTGGTGTTTTTTTGGTTTTTTTTTTTTAAAAAAAAGTACCAGAACCAAGGTTAAAGTCTGAAAATACACATATTTAAAGAAACTTTGTTCTACTGAACTGGAGTTTGTGTTCTTGCTTTTATAAGCACTTGGGTTTGTGTTTTTGTTTTTATGAGCACCTGTGTGCTCCTGCACATTGTGTTTCATCTACATCTACTACCCAACAGGACAAATGAGGGTTTTTTTCATTTAAGATCTAGGTCATGAATGCTTCAACCCTTCCCTCATTTTAAACAAGGAAAATACTGTTATGTACCCTGGGCTGCAAGGAACTGATAAGACATTCTTCAGTCTGCAGTTTTTATAGATGAGGAGGTAATGTTTTAAGTCTCACTGAACACACACACACACAATCCCACAATATTTTAATGCAATGCCACATCAGACTTACCATAGAATTGCACACACACACAATCCCACAATATTTTAGTGCAATGCCACATCAGACTTACCATAGAATAATTAAAGAGTTGTCAACTTGGCATTACATACTGAAAAACCTACTCTAAAGAAAACATAAGGTAGAGAAAAAACACACACCCAGGATCCTATAACTAAATTTCACAACAAAGGGTCTGAAAAAATGAGTTTACCCTTAACCCATACAGTTGGGAGAACTGAACAGTTCCCAGATGTGCTGCATTCACAAGGCTAATCTGACAGTGTATGAAGCCAACGTGATAAACATACGTGCACTAAAAAATTCCTGCACAGCAATTCAGCAAATGAAGGCCCAAACTCCACACAGCCTGGACAGGAACCAAGAGGCAACAAGGTCCTAGGCAGGAGAAAAGCTGGAGAAAGAAGTTATAGATTTGCAGGCATTGTCAATGAAGTCTACTCAGAAATGGCCTCCCATTCAAAGAAATAAGCTTTCCTGGGCTCATCCTGAAACAGTGCTCCATAAAAATGTCCTTATCTAGGTATCCCAGCACCCCTATTATTCCTGAAATGTTACATGGATTTTAAGAATTGGGACCCCTTGTGCAAATTTTCACCTTACAGAACTCCGGGACCCACACTTGTCACCTGTTCAATGTAGGTCAAGAATATTTTCTAGCCTAGGAAGAAAACAACCTACAAATCATAATTTGAAGCATAAAAACCCCTTAACATTGCCCATTTTTAAGATTCTGCATATAGACAGATGGTTTCTCTGAACAGAGGTAATACTGACAGGCTGAGTCACCCTATGAAAACTCATTTTGTGCAAGGTTACGCCTTCAAAGGCACTTCACACACCTGGCCTGTAAAGGCTCTGGTATGCAAGAAAAGTACCACAGTGATATAACACCCAATAAAAACATTGTTCATAGCTTCATTACTGAATTTAGATATTTGGGGTGTGAGGATGAAGATCACTATGCTAATTTTAAGAATATAGTAGTGGGCTGATTTCTGTTCCACCTAATACAGCAGCACCCTGACTCAACAGCAGTTGAACTGGCCCCAGGGCTAGATTTGACCCTCAGCAGTTTACAAACACAGATCTTCCAGAACTGAACTTTCTTCATGTTCAGTAAAAATTATTTTGGTTTAAGAATAGGATCCAGAACAAAAAGGAGGTCTGGGTAATTTGTTAACGCATATCTGCTGGTCCCAATCATCAGCTGTTCAGTTTGTGCAAAGCCTGCAAGGCAGTGCTGGTCTGAAGCCCACTCTTAAGAGTAAGGGGAAAAAAAACCCAAAATCCAAAGCTCCCACAAACCTACCCTTAAAGTAAGACTTGAAAATGTTCCAAGTGCCTGAACCACATGTAGCATTTGGACACTAGAAGCTCTTAGTCATTTTATGCAATCCCAAACTCCAGAATGATACTTTCTTTCATCCTCTTTGTTGAGATGATTACATTGCAAGAGGAAGAGTCAATGGAAATTAATTCCTTGCAGCTCTGCTATCCAAAAAACTAAATTGTAGTATCTAGGCTTCCCCTTCCCACCCCAACCGGTAGGGTTATTGCTCTCCCAGCATTGTGTTTCTCAATTCCTGATCAGCTCATCCCATTAGAGACAGGCCCACAGCCACGTCAGATCAGTTTCTTTCAAAGTCCAGTATCAAGAGAACACGAAGGAGGAGTATTTTAAAAACTTATGGCACCTCCTGTGATTTCCCACATGCCATGTTGTGTAGACTAATCTCAATCCTAGTGAAATAAACCCACACTGAAATTGTAAGCAATGAGTTGCACATATTCCTGCCACGTTTGCCTGCTTCAGCTTTTCATATTTTAGAAGCCAATAATCTGAGACACCTAATCAAGTGTTTACACAAAGTAAACACAAGTAAGTGTCCAACCCACATATTACAAATCCCTTTCAACTGTCTCATAAATCCTGGGCTCTGTGAGCTTGCTTTAGCAGGAAGATCTTGGACTATTGGTGAGAGTACAAGCACATATGAACAAGGCATACAGACTGATTAATTTCTAGCACATTTTGGAGCAAAGGGCTGGAGTGGGTCCTGGACAATAATTATCAAGCTTCACATGGGTGTGACCTGAAACAAGTCATCAAATCACCTCAAGTTAAAGACCACAATCAAGCTGGTCATATTCCAAACACATTGTCTACATGTTCTTAAACCCTCGTAATATTTTTGAAGACTTTGTCCTGGCAGTTTATGAGATGTAGTACTCCATTAATCACACAATTTGTGGAACTGTAATGGTAAGAATAACATTATAAGGCTGTACTTCTTTTAAACTATTATCATCTTTTCCTGTTGTGCAAGATGACATGCAAAATATTCTAAAGGATATATTAAGCAGCATGTCTTGTGCTGTCCATAAAGAAATCACTCCGTAACAACCTACTGAAGGTAAGAGCCACCTGTAAAGAGACTCCATTCAGTAACAACTAACTCTGTTGACATTATCAGCCAACTTGTGAGTTCTTTCTGTGATAAGCAACCTTTATCAGCCTTATTGTACAACCTTTTTTTTTTTTTTTTTTGGCAAAGTCTGTAACAAAGCAGTTTATTTGACCTTTTTCAGTGTGATTTCAGATGTGGATAAGACCCATACTCCTCTGAGCTCACTGATAATGACATGTAAAGGATAAGAAAGGCCATTAATGCAAGCCAGAGTTAAGACTTACACCAACCTTTGGTGCCATTCACTGTGAGTGTGCATGCTCAGTTTGCAGACCACGGAAGCGAAAGATGGAACTGCTACTAGATATTCTATGAATGCATAGTAGGAGACAAGCCTTGCTGCAAAGAAAAAACAGGTGATAGACAGAGAAGGGCTTAGAAGACAGACAAGAAAGTGAAGGGTTACAGAGCTGATCAATGGCACAACCAGAAGTAAAAAAGTCAACCTAAGAAGCAACACCAGCTCTTACCTTACTCTGTTTGCTAAAAACACAAACAGCTATCTGTGTTACACCTTGGTTCTTGTTTCCTCAATGGTGTGGAGGCTTCTGGCCATGTAAAGACATTGCATTTCCACCTGCTGTGACCCTGTCTAGGAGATCAGCACTTTACTTTTCCAATGCAGGCTTTTTGAAAGCTTTTCACTCAACCAATACCTACTACACATAGGTATGCTACAGAGAAGACATGTCTCTCTCAGAAATCGACTCAGGATATTCCAAAGCAAAAACGAGCCATTTGGGATATTTACAGACTTGAGATAGAGTGATTTAATACAAAATCATCTGTAGTTCAGAGACTATTTATCATCTAGCTTTCCTGCAACTTCTGTAGCCATTCAGGCATACCCAAGCTGGCCATCTTGCCTTACTCTGAATGGAAGCTTCTCCCTTCCAGAAAGACATTTATCTTTCTTGGTAGAATCTGACTTATTTTCCTCAAGTATCTAAAGATTCTGATTCTTTCCACCTGAAATATGTTTGGTCTCCTTAAAAAAGTCTCAGATATCTTGAACTGTGCACCAAAAAAATCTGGAAAATTCTAAAGAGCAATTTCTCAGTCTCAGTCTCTGATTCTTCCATATGATCCAAGCTTAAAATTCAGCCTGGTCTCATTAAGTGACTGAATTAAGAGATGCAGAAGTCATTATCCCCTTATTACTAACTGTAGAGGACTTACCATGCCCAGCCACTCTAACCAAAAAATCCTGGTCTCACTTCTGGGAGCCAGACTAAATTGTGATATAAGAACAAGTGTGGGACCATTGACAACTCTATCCTTGAAGAGGTAAGCTGAAGATTGTTCTGCATTAGAATGCAGAACAATTAACAATACATGACTATGATTTGTCAACTTTTCACATGCAGATTCCTTGGGTGATTCTGAGGAAACATTTGATGACCTCTGAAATAAGGGACAAGCACAAGATTTTGGATAGAACTTGCAGCTCACAAGTTTCACCAGTCCTGATATATACATACTAAGTGTGATGAAACAGACAGCTTACCTTGAACTAGACTTCAATTGCTGTTGTTCTTCTTGATGTTCCACAATACCATGTAGTTCTGGTGGCACAAAGACTTCTTTATTAACATTGCTCACCCAGCTGTTCTTTGCTTTGTTTGATTTGTTCTGACTCACTTCAGCTAAAACACCAAACAAGAATATTGTTGTCTCCCATATGTTCATACAGGATTTCTTATGAAGGAAATACAAGTATTTGCATTCAGTCCTACAGCTGTTTCAAAAGCCCATTATACTTGAATTGTCTACAGAAGCAGACGTAGTGCCTTCTGAAGAATTTTTTTTAACGCTACTAGAAATGTCACATACTGCTCTGAAAACTTCACTCTACTTACTCCAGGTACATCTGCTCTGACCTTGAAATAATCCCAAATGGAGAAATTTCCTACAACAACCCTGGTAAAGACTGACCCTGTAGTTCTTGCAGCTAGATAAACATTGAAAAAAATCAACCTTGGTGTCCTGAGGAAACAAAAACAAACCATAGGAAACTGAAAACATGGTGAAGTTCAGTTAATCAAGTCAATTATTCCCTTCCTAGAGCAGTAAATTGGAAGTTGGTCATAAAACTCCAATTTAAGCAGGTAGCTAATGCTTTATGGATAGAATGACCTCAAGAAGTTAAGAAGATTAATACAAAAAAACCAAACAAACAAAAAGCCACACCTCTTTCAGCAAAAGCACATAGATTTTTGGGGTGGGACAAAATCCTACTCTGGTAACCCCCTTCAGAATCAAAACATTAGTTTACGCTGTTTCCTCTACTCTTTTTGTAATTTTCCAACAGTTTAGAAATGAATTTCTTAGTGTGCAAAAATAAGCAAGGTTTTTTCTTCTCACATTTGCTATCCATAACTGCAAGAAAAAATATCTTGACATCTAATGAGTCACTGAAACCAAGAAATTGCACATAGTTCTGAATATATCTGCATGCCCCTTTGTCAAGTAATAAGATTGGGAGTAATTAACATTCCTTTAAAATAATGTGGCTTTAAGTACTTTCCTTTAAGCTATAAATTACTGTAAAATTTATCTGGAACTTTATGGCTGATTTTCATTTCCTTTAAGTCCAAAACCAGACAAAACCACAAACACACCACACTAACCACCTGAGATTTTTTGCATTTTCTGTTTCAGGCTGTTTCTTGTTGACTTAAAAACCCAAAACCATCACACAGCAACCTCAGACTGACTGAACTGCCATTATCTGAATTAATCCCTGTGAATACAGGATTTAAGAAGGTGTAACATTGCAGGATTAGACACAGGAAAACAAGGCTAAGTTGTAGTTACAAAACCTACAGAAAGTAGCAAGCTGTAGTCCACCCACAATATTGAGAGAAGTACCTTGCCTGCTTCACTAACAGCAAAATCCCTTAATAGACCTTAAAAAAGGTAAAGATTACAAATATCAGTACAATCTGGTGAGAATAATAAGAGTCTTGCCCTTCTGGTTCTACTAAATCCTTTTGACTTAGAGGAGGTTAAAAGGGGATGGGGGTCAATTTCTCAAAGAGAAAAAAAATGACTACCTGTACAAAGTACGACAAAATGGACCAGAACCTTTTAGGTTAGAAAGTCAGATGCTGAGAGATTTAAAATAGAATTCTATAAAAACCAGTGTACTATATTATATATGTTTTTGTGAATATAGATTGACTGTTCACTTTCTCTCCCAGGGATAATGTTAATGGTGACCAGTTCGAAACCAGAAAAGGAAAGAGTTGCTTCTTATGTGGAAAACCTTCCTTTTAAAATGCCTGAAGACAGGACATGGTGAATGTTAAAGAGGTATGCCTCTAAAGAACTTCTTGAACAAATTAATGGGGAAAAAAATAATCCAGAAATATCTCCTCTATTTCAAAAAGTCTGAGGTGCAATTGGCTGCAGGCTGGTCCTGGCCTTAGAGCCTACATACATTGCCAGGCACTCTCAGAGGCAGGGTGCTGGGGAGATGAGCTTTTGGTCTGGTCCAGTAGAGCAGCTCCTATGGTCTCTTTCATTTGGTTTCTCTTTAAACAAAACACTGTATTTACTTCTGATGTTAAACACAATACATTTTCTCACCACATTCTGATTTAAGAGCCTCAGAAAATAATATTTATTATCAAGTAAGCACCAAGCTAGTCGACATGACTCAATTTACACACAATATATACAACCACTTATCTGTACTACTGAATGTCTGCTACTGTGATCCTGCACATGAACACACCTGCTTTTAACAATGTGAAATCTCCTTTTTGCATCATTTTCTGCTTGTAGAGAGACCAATATTATTCTTGTATTTCACAGACAACTGTGTTGAGGTTAGCTAAGTAGGAGGCAGCCTTTCCAAAATAAAATATAAACCAAATGCTTACCAAGCGTGGCAGGCTTCCGGCGCATGGAAGCTCTAATAATATCTGCTCCATGTATCTTATCTCTGTGCCTCTTTGACTTTGCTTCATAAAACCACTGTCCACTCATATTCTTTAGCTGAACATCATCTTTGACTTTTTCTGGTAAATGCCTGAGGAGGGGAAAAATGAATAAATGAGATACACACACAATCTACTTACCTGTGTGAACAGAATAAAAGTCAGATTTTTTTTGTTGTTTTGGGGAGGTGGGTTGTGTTTTGGTTGTTTTTTTTTTTTCTTTTAAATGCTGTCTCAGCATGCTATTTCCATCCTCTCATTATTCTCCTTGTTTAATTATGAAGGATGACAATGAGCTGGAAAGGGAAGAGCCTCAGCCCTGTGACCCTCAGAGCATCAGTCGAAGTCTTTAAAAAAAAATGCTTTGCTGTGATAAACTTTCAAGCAGAGACACCTCTAGAGAAGTCCCCAGTTAACCGCAGATCTTGACTTCTTACCTCCATAAGCCAGTTTTCCAAGGTTAAAATTCAGGTAAACTAGTAGGGCAGCATAAGAAGCCTGTGCTAAAATTAAGTCCACGGCCATTTGGGGGCTCATCAGATGCCTTTTCAGGCTGTTTATATGGCACTACTTTTACAAACACATTCCAAAAGTGCACTGCAAAGATGGTGCCATTTTTTCGATAGGTTACATAAAAATCCTTATGTGAATACACCGAGTTACAAAGGAAGACAGCATCATACGGAAAAAACAACAAAAGTTTGTGCAGTTTATTAATCTACATGGATCCATCCATTAAATAATGTGAAGCAAATTTTTAATAATTTTATTTCAGGCTTCAAGGTCACCCTGATTTTATGAAGCATACTTTAGCAGAAAAAGGAGTTGCTGTGTGCAATTGGAGAGGCTGGTGTTGTTTCTTCGTTAGGCATGTACCAGATTAGGTACCTGCTTATACATGGCCTGCAGACTAACCTGCAGACCAGGAAAGTTACTACACAGATTTAGAAAGTACTTAATCAAAAAAAAGTCAAGGCAGGCTTCATCTGCCTTCTCCATTTATGCCCCTTCCTCCAGCAAATAAGCTATAAGAGAGCCCAAGGGAGAAATCAAAACAAATCAAGTTACTCGGAGACTTTAAGGCTACACACAGCCCACATTGCTGTGGGATGGTGCTACCTTCCACAGGCCTGACAGCTAGTCATAGAATCCTAGAATTCTTTGGGTTGGAAGGAATCTTTAAGAGTCATCCAGTTGAACCCCAAGGAGGTTCACGCCAGTTTTATATGACCCATGAGTTTAGAAGAAGGAAATAGTGCAGTTAAGTAGCTACGATGACAGTCCTTTCATTATAGATTGCAGATTTGACTGTCAAGTACTCACAGCAGAGAAAGGATGCTGAGCCAGTCCCAACCCCCATGCTAAATAGACCTTTCTCACCTGTCACTCAACTTCTTCATCCTTGTACAGCCAGAAATAAAAAGGCTCATTTGACTGCATCAGCTGTATTAGAACTTGAACACCTAAACTTCTTTTTGAAAGTACTGTCAACAGTCAGTCCCTTCTAGGTGTGTAAACAACTCCTCTGTCTCGAATCATCTACACATAGTTGAGGCTGCCAGGAGTTGATGTCACCACTTGCATTTTTAATGCCAAGATTCAAAAGTGCATAGTGTTACCGGGCCATTTAAAATTTGGCCTATAACTCTGTGCTTCTCTAAGAGCCAAAATACGCACTTCTCAAATGCTGCAGGTCAAATTGGAACAGGATCACAGCAGCAGCTTCCCTCTGTCCTCAAGCAAGTATATTACTCAGTTGTAAGCCAGCTCCCCGTTGCTCAGCCAGTTTATGAGCACAGACAGCAATGCCTTGCAAGAACTTTTTACACAGATGATTGCTTCTCCCTTTCACCTTCTTTCCCATGTGTGATTTGCCTTTGCAGAACAGATGCTCCTTAGGGCTAGGGACCAGCTTTTCAGCTTTTTGTGTAGCCCGCAGGGCAGCAGAGCTCTGACCCCACTAGTGCTTCAGGGCAGTATAGCAACACATGCCAAGGGAGGTTCTCTAGCAGGAAGGTACTGAGTCACAGGACAACTATTCAATGTCCTCACCCTGTTTGATTCAACTTTTTAACTCCAGATACTGCTCACTCCTTTCCCCTCTGTATTCAACCACTGAAACTAGGGTGTGGTAGAAGAACTTTACAAGTCAGCTGAGATGGATAAATCACTAGAGAAGTGCACAGGATCCCAGGCCTCTCAGCTGCATCAGCCTACTTACCTGCTTGCTGGACTCAGATCTGTGACTGATTAATATCACATAAGCAGGACAGAGACAGGAGCATGGATTTGTCATGGCTCTAGACTATTACTGAATGTCACCCATGGCCAATGCAGCTGTCATTTTGGCTGAAAGTGAATGTCAGGCACCTTGTTCCCACCCTTGCTTGCTGCCCATGGAAGTCAGTGTACCTTAACTCCATCAGCTCAAGAGGCTTGCTAGACTTTGGGAGCTAATCATGCTTGCTAAAAAAGCTGTAAATGTACTCTCAATTTACCCAGCACTTCCTCTACAAATGACCTGTCTGGCTGATAGGGCTTGTATGGTAAGTAACAGAAGCTGACAGCAGCTGACTTACTACTCCTTTTACCTTCTCTTCTCACTTTGATAGCACTTGACCATTGTTAGCTTGGCTTACTCATCTCTTCAAGAGAAGTATTTAGCCTCTCAGGCTCATCTCTTGAGGAACTATGAGCAACATAAATATTAGAGCTATTTCCAGGCATTTCCCAGCTACATACAAAGATTTCCATTATCAGAAAGACAATTCACTCGAAGTCTTGGCAGGGAAAAAAAGCTGAGTTCACCAACACATCATAGACTTCTTGCAAAAACAGCTGCTGAGGTTACAAATAGGAATTTTTACAATGCTACTTAAATTCTCAAGCTCTGCTATGAGCAGGCCTTAGCAGAAATATCAAACTGCTTGCACTGTGTGGGCCTGTGTCACTGTTAGGCATTAGAGTTAGATTGTGGTTTACCTTGAAAGGCATTATGGAGAGATCAGACTGCAGCCATGGTTTTCCACTGCTACGTATGCCTCCCAGCACACCACCAGAGGATTAGAAACCAACAGTTGATTGTACGCCAGCTCCCCAGTCATCAGCAAGGCTAACCAAGTTGTCATTACGTTATTTTCCTCTTGGTGACCAAAGAACTAGCAAGCATACAGATTAAGATTCTGATTGCAGGTTCAGTTGCCAAGTTTGCAATTAGGAGAAAAAGCAAAAACAGCTTTATATATGATGTAAGCATGTATTCTGGAGTCCCTCAGTGACCTGTTATAATGCCAGCTAGCCTATGTTGCAGTTTTCAGAGTGAAACAGCCTGAAGTTATAATAAAGCTGGTGCCTGTTTCTTCTGTGGGAACATGAAACTCAATAAAATGAAGGTACAGAGTTAAAAGGAATTAAATCTAAAATCCTCTTTTAAAATAAGCCCAAGTTCCCCCATTACTTAATATGACTTTCCACTATGCCTAGGGGAAACATTTTTGATGGCAAGATAACGGATTTTTCATCTCACTAGGGCACTAAGTACGTGCAGAATTACATTGAATGAGCATACAAAGCAACTGTCTGGCACTCCGCAGGCAAACAGAAAATCTACGCATGTATTAATTGGGCTGTTTCTCCCCACTTCCAGAATATCTGATAGTGGGCTAAATCACACAGTACCACTGTAAGGCAGGAAATCTGCTCTGATATAATCAGGCCCTGTCACCTTTCCTATCAGCAAATCCAGAACAGTTTATCTTGTGCTTTGTAGGCTAGTATAATAGTTCATTGCATGTTAGAGCAAAGTGATAATGATTTCTGTTTCTTTTTTTTAAAATAGCAGTATCTAGCTATATATATATACCTAAAAATGTTCAGCTACACCTCTGCAGCGTCTTGTAATTCCTGCCCCTATACCCCCCTTATTCATAGTCCGTATTACAAACCACCACAGAATTTGCAAGATGTGACAATTGACATTTTAGTAACTTCTTTTATTGCCTTATTCCTCAATCAACAGCTTAAACTGAGCTTTTCAGACAGGAGAGTCTGTGTGGTGCCAGCACATTCTGGAACTTCTTGTGGCAAACTAGGAGGCATTTAAATCAGGCTCAAAGAGATAGATGCATTAGTTTCTCACATCCCCTATCCTGAACATATGAAAAAAGCACCCCAACAACTGGTGGCAAAATAAAGTCTTTTTGAAACCTGATACCACCATCTTATCTACAAATTCACTTCCAAAATCTCCCTCCTGCAAATGAAATACCAAATTAGTGAAGAACATGAAAGGAGAGAGACTTTTGAGGAATTTAGCCTCAATTCTATTTGCTGAAAGTGTAACAACAAACAAAAAGATGACAAAGGATTTAGGTTCTGGGTCACTTTCTGAACACAGACAAGATAAACTTTTTGTAGCATTACTCATGCAAGAACAGGAGTAAAAGGATATTAAACCAGGCATTGTAAGTGTCAGACTTGCCAATTAGATTTTTTTCTTCTTCTGTGAGAGTGGAAAACAGTCATAAAAGGTTTACAAGGCAAAAGGAATAACTATTTAAACATTCCACTTTGCATGAACCTGCCTTATTAGTCTGCACACACCTAGATAAGGTGTGGGAAGAAAGTCTGTTCTGGCATTTGTTAGAGAAGTACACCCAAAAAATTTATAATTGGCAGCCCCAAACTGGGAATATGGATTATTCCTGTTGTATGGTAGCAGCACACATATGACTTAAAAAAAACCAGTTATTATTTTATTGGTTTAAGCAATAAAGGAATATAATTTTAAACTGGTTGAGGGCTATACTAGGAAGAATAAAGAAAAACAATGGGGTTATGCAACCTTTCCCCACCCTTGTAATAGATTCATAGAATAGTTTGGGTTGGAAGGGACCTTTAAAGGCCACCTAGTCCAACCCCCCTGCAATGAGCAGGGACATCTTCAACTACATCAGGTTGTTCAGAGCACTGTTCAACCTGACCTTGAATGTTTCCAGGGATGAAGCATCTACCTCCTCTCTGGGCAATCTGTTCCTGTGTTTCACCACCCTCGCTGTAAAAAATTCCTTCCTTATATCTAGTCTGAATCTACCCTCTTATTTTAAAACCATCACTCCTTGTCCTTTTGCAATAGGCCCTCCTAAAAAGTTTGTCCCCATCTTTCTTATGTCTCTTTTAAATACTGAAAGGCCACAATAATGTCTCCCTGGAGCCATCTCTTCTCCAGGCTGAACCACCCAAACTCTCTCAGCCTTTCTTCATAGGAGAGATGTTCCATCCCTCTGATCATCTTTGTGGCCTCCTCTGGAACTGCTCCAACTGGTCCGTGTCTTCCCTGTGCTGAGGACTCCAGAGCTGGATGCAGCACTGCAGGTGGGGTCTCATGAGAGCAGAGTAGAGGGGTAGAATCACCCTACCAGCAATGCCTCTTCAATTCTTGCCTTTGAGGTCTCTTCAGACAGTGAGGTTGTGGGTAGGTAGAGGTTGTTGGAGATATGAGAAAAAGGCAGTCTAGTTCTGTTTGTAGTCATGCATCTTCTTCCATTTTATGCTTACTCAGAAGCCTGGGTGTGTTAGGTCTATTAATAAAACCCTGATGAATTAATCTCAGCTCGCATCTTGCTTTTGGATCCTTGAAGAACTAACCAGACTGTAGTCAGCACAAATCTTGATGACTAACAAGACAAACTGACATTTATTCTGAAGCCAGAAGGGAAGACAGACACATCCAGGCTTGGAGCATTAGAAAGAATGAGTTACGCACTCGTAGGTCTGAGACAAGCCAATTGATTTTGGAGAGGAAGAAGTGAAAGCAAGCAGCTCTGCTGCCCATTGAAATATGGTGTCCACCAGAATCTGGAACAAAAGTGATAATCTCAACTTCTGTGCTGAGCAAGTGTCTGTGAAACATACTGACCAGATTAACCCTGCTATACATAATTTCTCTCCTAGAAGATGACCACCCATGGGGCATCAGACTGGCATGTTGTCCCCATGTTTTATTTAAAGCATATATACATTCTGCACTAAAGACTGAGTCCTTCATTTCTATGTACTTTTCTACTATGTCACCTGCAGTTGGCACTCAGACTTATTTTATTAGTAGTTGCACCATAAATTTTGAAGTAAGCTTCATTTTACAAGTAATATGTTATAAATCATGCAATTAGATACTCCCTAGGCGGACACACAGAATATGTAAATTATTTTAGGCATTTCTAACTGTGTGGAAGCTTAACTTTATTCCATCCAGGAAATCTGGAGCAAGACTGGTGAGGTTACAGAGTACAGGAGTTAGGAATCTTTCAAGGTCTGTCAGCCTTAACAGTTTCGATTAGCTTCCACTTGCTTCATTTCTATAACAGCCTTCCACTGTTTAGTTTGTCTGCTTGTTTTAAAGGATTTGCATAGAGGCTCCCCAATGGCCTCCCCTCCCTCTTCATACACAACCTAAGTAAACCTGACAGGAAAAAAACAAACAAGTCCTTCACAACGAAGGAACAAGTATCCTGTGACAATACACCTTTGGTATTAGAGGCACCCTGGACAGCAGTACAAGACAACTTGAATTTGGGGAGGAGGGATTGCTAGAAAGTATGCGCATTTCCTCACAGTCTCTGCTCAAACATAGTATTTCAAGTACTTTATAGGCTTTAAAAGTAGGTGTGCAAAGCATAAAAACAGTCCTGATCAAATGACAGCCCACAGGACACATGCATCAACTGTAAGTGAGCAGAAGAGCCTGCACCATAACTTTCCACACACTACCAACAAGGGCATCTCCAAGAAATTGGTACTGTGCTAAAGAATAGGTTGCATTTTAGTATTTCAGGTGAGCTACAAATCAAGATGAACCTACTCTGAAGACAAAGGCTTCATTTTGGCATTCAGTAATACAACACAATCCCAAGCACAAATGTGATAGAGAGATCTTACCAAGGCAGTTCTTGTACTGGAAGGAAAACCGTACTCATTGAGAGTATTCAGTTTAGAGGATCCCCTTTCTCCGTTAAGCACACTCTTCTACCATACAGAATAAGCTCCATCCACTCTGCTTCACTAGCTGTTCTGAACACGCATCATCCAGTCAAATAATCCATCTGCCGCTACTAGAAAAGTTAGCGATCGATACTGGGAAGAAAAGGTATCAGCCTAGTTCCCAGTACAGTCCAATGCCATGTCTTTTACCAAGACAAGTAGGGTCTCTTCCTTAACTCCAGTTATCTCACCAGATTAAGATGAAAACAGTCCTGCTTTTCTTACTGGCTTTTCACAAGGTGAAAAGGTCACACAGGTGATTTAGTCTGATGAACCTGTCAGAAACTGTAGAGGATGCAGAAAAGCTTTCGAAAGGATATACACCCCCTTATTTTTTTGTCTGTCCAGTGACAAATGGAGACTTGGGCAAAAAGAGGCATGTGCTTAGAATGGGGTGCATTTGTTTTCTTTGGTTTCTTTTAAATATCATAGAATGGTTTGGGTTGGAAGGGACTTTAAAGACCATCTCGTTCCAACCCCCCTGCCATGGGCAGGGACACCTCCCACTAGCCCAGGTTGCTCAAAGCCTCATCCAGCCTGGCCTTGAACCCCTCCAGGGATGGGGCATTCACAGCTTCTCTGGGCAACCTGCATCTTAGTGAAGAATTTCTTCCACCCAAAGCAAGACCGGCAATAAAATGTCTCATAGATCACAGCTCCATCCATAGACAGACATACATTTGTCCAAACTGTAAGACAATTTCCAGTTATTAACAGATATGTCTGAGCAGTGAGTGAAGATTCTCTGTTTGACAAGAAGAGATACTATGACCTCACAGTTCAAACTTTCAAAGAAAGAGTTCAAGCTATCTAATTCTTAGTCTCTTACGATAAATCAACCTACAGAGACTTTTTTTTTATCACTAAGGGTAGAATTAATTTCAGATTAAAAAGCTTTGCTCACATTGTAAGCAAGCTCCTTCTTGACACAAATGTATGACCTAAAAATACAAGAATTAAATATGCTGCAAAGCAAGTTTGTTTGGTTTTTTTTCTAATGTGTTTTTAAAGTCATCTCCATAGGAATTATAGGCATTATTTTCTTATTAGTTGCACTTGTTTATTACTGGACTAATTTGAATCCACCAAGGCTTAAGGAACATCAGTACCCTGAGAAGAACCTCAGAATCATGTTGCTAGAGGGGATACTCTGACAGGATCTTAACATATCCTTAGCTCTAAATTTAAAGAAATTTATTGTTATTTGTGGCAGCCACAATCCAGAACCCAAGCAAGCTTTGAAAGAAAATCCAGCGTGGATCAGAAGGGGTGATGACCAGCCTAGGAGACCTCAATAAGACACAGAAAAGGTGTCATTCTGTTTAATGGTCAGGACAGAATGCAGAGTACATACAAATACATTGTGCTCTTGCCTTGCCTGTAAGCCGCACCTCTTCCAGGTGTTTTTCTTCCATTCATTTACAGGTGTCCAAACTTTTATCAGAAAGTAGTGCAAATAATATATGTTAATGGATTTATAAGAAAAACATGTGGAGAGCTGGTAAAATGAACTTTTTTTTCAGAAATTTGTCTTTAAAAAGAGTCCCTAGTATTGTAGGACAATGAGAAAGAGTGATACTTCAAAATTATGAAGATATAATTGGTCCAGTTCCCTCAATGCCAATATTCAGCCGACCCCAATACCTTAAATATGTCCCATCCTAAGAAACAAAAAACAAAAAAGCCTTCCGACAGACTACAATATAAGGAAAAACTGCCTTGAAAAGTGTCTGAAGAGAGTATCTGTTAATCAAAAAATCAAATCAAGAATCAAAAAACTCATTTACACTAGGGTTTCAACAGCCACCTACTCCCACTGAACATTGTGAGAACAGGAAGTGTACGTAGCACCCAGCAGAACCAGACCCCTGAAGCTTCCACTTTTTTTTGCAGTGCCACACCAACGTATGTACTAAAGGGGTTTGGCACACAGCGGTCACCACCCACCACACAAACAACTCCACATCAGAATTTCCCTATCATGAGCCTCCTGTTTACACAATGAGCAAACAATCCCAAGCACAGTCCACACCAGTACTGCCAGGAGGTTCTGCTGGGAAGGGTCGATAGCCACAGCAGGGAACCCTGTCGCAAAGGTGACCACAACAGCTTTGTGCCTCAGACACACTGGTGCCAGCGGCGAGCCGCTCCACTAGAGAGGAGTCACTTAACCACAATGGAGAACTGCAGACAGATACATTTCCGTTCCATGTTACTGTCTCCAGAAAGGGCCTGAAATGATGTTAATTCTGAACTACACAACTGTAAAAAGAGTTCAGAGCTGTGAGATTCTGAATCTGAGATTTCTTCATCACCATTTTGCCACTGAGAATATGTCAATATCCACTTTCCTCCAGGAGAGACCTCAGCAGAGGTCAAAATGGAAGCAGGCATGCTGTTCCCAAAGTGATGCTGTTCCTAAAACTATCAGCCCGATTCAGACCAACACAAGAGGAGCCACAGGATGAGGAGAACACCTATTACAGCACTCAGCAAGCCAAGCATTAAAGCAGACTGCCTCAAGATGCTGTGAGGGCCAGCCAAATCAGCACAGTTTTACTACAGATAAGCAACATTAGGAGCTGTTAGCAGAGAAGGGATTCTGTCTGATAATTTGTAAAATTACACTAGGAAGTTGCTCAAAGAGGATTTTGTCATGTTAGCAGTTTGTCCACGCTCCAAGAACATGACACAGATTATTAGAACACCTTTCAAACCTCAGAATTTCTTCTAAAGGGAAAAAAGATGACATTAAAAGACTTCCATTATATACACATACAAACAACACTTTGTCAGGGTGTTATGTTTGCATGACGACATTTGAATCCAGGTCTTGGAATCTTCCAGGTAATGGAAGGCTGTAGAATTCAAACCAAAATATTGCATCTCTTTGGCAGGAAATATAATACAGGTAGTGTTTTAATATATATTATAGAAAAAGCAAGCCCCATGTGCCACATCGACACAGAAAAAAATCAGTTTCACATGTAAGCTTCCAGCTTTTCAGAAATTACAATATTCAGAAACCAAGAGACATTTTAGCGTAGAAAAACATGCTGATTACAGGCTGCTACAACCTGCAGTCCCTTGCATTTTCCACCACATTTTCTTGAACTAGAATTACAAATGGCAAAAGCAAAGTTATACAGACAAAAATACTTGTCAACAGCCCTTTCAGACCACTACTAAGATGGGTTTTTTTGATTTTCTGTTCCAGGAAGGATTCCTTTCTACAGATACTGTTTTACAACTTGCGTCTACAATTACTTTCCCTGAGCACTTTCAGAGCTGGCACTGTTGTACCATTCCAAGACTAAAGCTTTTTGAAGCAGGAGACAAAACTGTAGTGAAAACATCTCCTCAGTTTGCATTAAGATAGTGGGGGAAAAACTGGGAACGTTGCCTGTAATGATTTTACCTTCAGACTTCAGTATAGCAAAAAAAAATTGGGAACGTTGCCTGTAGATTTTACCTTCAGACTTCAGTATAGCAAACACCTTGAGAGGAGAAGCCTTTTTAACCAGGAGAAGCCATTGTTTTGCTCTTTATTGCTCCTACACTTAAAGGAGCAAGAGGAATAACTTCAACAACGTGCTGACCAAATGACCTCAAGGCTGCACAAAGATATGCAGCAAAATGAACAATTGCTCTTGGGGCAAGCGGCAAGCTGCTGTTTCATTTGCTTCAGGGTATGCCTACACAGAGGACTTCTGTCAAAAAATATTTCTTAGCAGAAGAAAAGGATCACAGATGCATCATGGTTTGAATAATTTCAAAACATTTAAATAGGAAATACATGTCTTCATGAGAAACATCCCAACGAGAAAGAATTCTAGACCAGATTACTGAATCAATGAGAGAAAATCCTGCCCAAGCAGAGACCTGTAAATTTCTGTAAGTGTTACAGCACTTTGACCTTTCAGCATCTGAGGCTCCTTTTTTCATTATTTGACCTTCTCATTTTGTGTACCTGTAACAGATACTTTCCTTCACACTGAAAAAAAAGCCTGACTACTAAGATCCTCATTCTTGAGCAGGTAGCTAATCTGTATTAGCTGAAACTACTATTCCACTGCTGTGTAGATGGCTCTGTCAAAGTCATCTGGGCAATGCTGCCTTCCATATATACGTCTCTATTTTAAGTTATCCTAATAGTAGCTCTAGAAAAACCTCACAGCACACAAAACACTCCAGAATAACAACACACTGCTCTGTCACAACAAAGAAAATAGGGAGCAATTTTCTGCTTTAGCCACAGTTTGCAAGGACTTCTCTTGGCAATGGAGCATAGTACTGGTACCTCCTCCGGACTGCAGCTCCAATGCTCCACATACTGGAGGGATAACTTCATCACTCAGACATATTGCTGACTGCATCTATACTGACTTTGCTTGTTTGGAGCACTTTTAGTGTTCTTTTTTGAAATAAATCCCCCTACTTATCATCCATTTTGCAGAGGTTTTGATACTTGCAAGCTGAATCCTTTTCTGAGGAAACCAAGCCAGATGCATGCTGAGCCACATGTGTACCAAGCATGCTTGATTCCATAGAGAATTGTAAGGATCCATATCAACAATTAGCCTTTTGGATAGTCATGAATTATTTGTGTCAGAGGCATTTCATCCAGAGATAATGTTAAATATAATCCAGAGTAAAAAAACTCCAAACCACATATAATGTGGAATACGGGACCCCCCCAGCAGCAACTGCTTTTTTTTCTACTCTTGTATTCTGGATAACTCACTATACCAACTGTGCAGGTCTTCCCAGGACAACCCAGGGCACTAGATCTCTTACCTGACTCTCTCTTCTTCAGCTCTTTTAAGCTCTGCATCCCGTTGCAGGACCTTCATTATTGCTTCTTGTTCCTCCTCCGTTAGGAAGCTTAGGTCTATCATCTTGCTGTGTGTGCAGGGGCCGGTAAAGTGTCCAGGAAGATCGTAAATCCTGCTGAGGGGGATAGTCTTGTAGTCAGTTTTAAAGGTATAGAAGAGGAGAAGTCTTTTTCAGCAGGCAGTGGGAAAGCTGGACCAGGTTACAGTCAGTGGTTTAAAGAGCCCTAAATATTTCTTTCTTCCAGTATAATATGTGTGTGCTTCCCTAGATGAGAGACTTTTGGGAAAGTGTTGCATT
>NW_010100228.1:48345-63526 GCF_000699245.1 Pterocles gutturalis
TGCCATCGCAATTAAGTCTTCTCAGCTTGTCCTCTCAGCTCTGCTTCTTGGAGTAACAGTTCATTGATCCAGCATATCCAGTGGTTAAGAACAAACAAAACATCCCCTGAAAAAGGGACAAGGAAGAACAAGTTGTAATATCAGGGATCAGGGAAGTAGATTATGTATGCATTTTTAATTAAAAGAAACAAGTTTTTCAGTGTGATTAAACTACTTTGTGAAGTTCAAATGGTCACTTCAAGTCAAACCTGTTTTACAGGCCTCTTAAACAAGGTGGCCATGAAAATATGGCCTTTCCAATATGGCAACTCACACCCTAAAAGACAGAATCAAGTCTCATTCAAATGATACATTTTTAAATAAGTGCATTTTAAGTTGTCCTTTAAGTCAGCAGAAAAATTTGGAGGAGCAGGAAGGGAAAAAACAAAACAAAACAAAACAAAAAATAATCAAGAACACTTATCACATTCAACCAAACCAAAACCAAAAAGTGTAGTCACAAGTATTGACATTATATTCAAGAGCACACCACCATGCATCCACAGTTTTCACCTGCCAACACAGGCTTGGATCACATCCATGAACTCTCTTCACAAAGGCTAGAAGGTGGGTTTTGTTTATTTAAAGAAAGATTGCCTAAACTCCAAGAACAGAAGTCTTAAAGGAAAAAAAAAAACCCAACCACTTAGGCTATGCCATGCTAGTTTACTTATCATTATCATTAGCACATTTCTAGGACAGCAGCTTTGGCAAGTCACCAAACAGAGCAAAAGAATCATCCCATGAGGGCAAGCCATTGAACTTTTGGACCCTATTCCACTCCTACCAAACTGTATGCCTTGCCCTCCACACCTATCTTCCCACTCCAAGTCTTCAAATACTCCTTTCCTCTTCCAGGAGATCAGAAAGGCAACAGTCATCACAAGCCCTGGAGGAAAACCCCTGAGGAAGTTGTCAGAAAGCTGCCAAATGCAACATGTTGGAGCAGTGAGATGGGAGGAGGCTGGGAACACATTAGAGAAGCTGTGGATGCCCCATCCCTGGAGCTGTTCAAGGCCAGGCTGGATGAGGCTTTGAGCAACCTGGACTAGTGGAAGGTGTCCCTGCCCACACCACAGGAGTTGGAACTAGATGATCTTTAAGGTCCCTTGCAACTCAAACTGTTTCATGATCCTATGATAATTTGTATGCTTCAGTTTAAGACTTAGGGAGAGTGTTCTCAAACTGGTACAGTGCCTCCTTGTTAACAAAAATGTGTATCGCCCATAAAGGCTTCTCACAGGCTACTCAGAACCAAAAGCAACAGGTTTACAAGACTATTTCCTCAGAATGCCCCACAACGGGATTTCTGCAACAGACTTTTGACCAAAACTCTCTTTCCCCCTCCTCACTGAAGGGTCAGGTAACGGGTTTGCAAAGTCAAGTTCCTTACAGTAAACCTTTTAAACATTCTAGAAGCTGCTGTAAACTGCTGGATGGAGTCTGAACTGCTATGCCATTCTGACTAGTTATGTTGAGATCAAGAGGAAGGGAACCATTTGAGTAATTTCCCTTTTCTTTGTACCAGCCCCTGCTTTGGGAAGGAAAGTCAGGGTATCTATGGTCACCATAGGCTGCAATATAATTTAATTTACAAAATATAAATGTAACTTTTAGTCACAACATTTTACCACTAATCATGTATGATTACGCCAGGAATATAATCCCATGTAGGCCAAATCACTGTACTACAGAACTCATGGAATAAATGCAAAATAATTTATTCATAACCATCTTGAGTACGTGAAATTAGAAGTCATGCGGTAACATGAACCTCACTGCTTTATCCAAACCAAACTGCATCTATAAGCAGTAATTTGAAACTATGTTTTGCCTCTCTTCTGTAGGCCATGGTTCCAGACCTCTAAAAAAAGCAGACGACTATTCATTTACAAGGCAATACCAACTGTCAAAGACAAAAACCTCTTCCTCAAAAAAAACTCAGAGGTATAAGGGAGGAGGGCAGGCAGGAAGCTGTATCTGGAGTCTTAGTGCCTCAAGGTAGCAGCACCATGGATGTAATGGAGCCAGAGAAAAAGAAATAAATAGCTTGAATTTAACATATGCCTGAGAAACATCCCTAGTGACAAACCTGGTGAGAGAGAGAAGAGAAGCAGATGTTGTTAGGTCTCTTTATTAGGCAGCTACCATCACAACCCTTTAGGTTTGTGTGTGTTTGCCATAGGCCCTTGCAGTCTGACGCTGCCAGCTGGCAGACAGGAAGCTGCCATTGTATTGATCTAATGAGCACTAAAATCATGGGACGAGTCATTGCGCTTGCTCCCCTGGCCACAGAGTTCAATCAGGAGATTAAAACAAGATACTGGCACCAGCACTACTCAAAAGGAAACTTCCTCTCTAAAGATAACAGCATTTCTCACAGATGTGTAAGGCAGCTGCAGCCAGGTAAATGACTATTCTCCCTGCTAAAAAAAAAAAAAAAAAGAAAAAAGCCCAATAGCTTTCTGCATGTGGTTATGTTCAGCTGCCATATTTACCTTCTCCGTAATTCTCATTGTGATTTTGTTCCATGAGGTTGATATAACAGTATGTCAAACAACCCGCCATCTGTAATTTTATTTCTATTTAGGAAATTACAGTTTCATAATTATGTAGAAGCAAAAAGTGCTTACTATAGAATTACCAACAAACATAATCCTAAATTTCTTGAGGCTCTGCAACAGCACTCCTTCAGTTTATGAACACGTGTGGATATCTGTTTTGACTATCCTGTGGAAGCTTTTCACACCATCTGATACACCAGTCAGCATCTGCACTGCTAATCCAAAACTCTGGATGCTGACTGGAAGGCATGTGCACTACTGCCAACAGAAGCTTATGTTGCAACCACAAAACCTGGACTGCTCTGAACTGGAGTTATCCAGGATTTTTTTTCAGGTAAAACAGGCGAGTTTCTTGCCTCAGGTCAATCAAGTCTTAAGAAAGCTGTCATAAGAGTATCTTAACATGTAAGGCTGAGGAAAGAAGAGTTATATTGTCTGTTAGATTCATTAAAAATTCAAAGGAAATAGCTGGACGGCATTTACAAAACAAGCTGCAGGTTTCATTGATGTCTAGCAGTATACATATTAATAAAACTAGTTGAAGCAGAACTTCAGTCCTCCCCAACAGAACAACAGTTTGCAAGGGATGAGCATCTACACAGGCTGTGGGAGCTCACAGCAAGCTGCACTGCTACTCACCTTCTCAGGTGCCATCATTCTGTAGAGCAGCTTCTGCAACTTAGGTCACGCTCCCACTTTGTTTTCCATCAGGTACAAGACACCACCTATCCTGGCAGGCTTTTTTTTTTTTTTTTTACTGGTAGATATCATACAATATGGTTACACAGTTCACAAAGCTGTGTTTTGTTAAGTTTAACATACCTACTATGTCTGGCTTAACTGGAGCACATTCTCCTCCCAGCTCTTCAGAGGAGAATCCTACATTAATTCTGTTCTACTGATCCACTTTCACACATCCTGTATTTGTATTTACACGGTATCATATTAGTTGGTTTTGCTCCCACCCTAGGTTATTAAAAGTCTCCTCAGTCTCAAGTAGTGTAGCCGAGACCCTTTAGGTTCCTTTGAAAAACTAACAACGTGATGCTTCAGTTAAGGCATGTCTGAATACCTGAAAAACTGGCCCCTGATCTGACTAGATAAGCAGTTGAAAAAACTAGCAATAACCAGTTGGGGTCTTTTTTTCCCCCTTTAATGTGTATCACCCATATAGTGCAAATTGTATCACATTTCACTATGATAATAAGTCTTTAGTCACTGGAACCATGCCAGTCACAAACTGAAACCAGAGAAGTTTTTAGTCTCCGCATAAACAAGAAATCTGCTTTCTGTGTGTGGTGTACCTGGCCAACCTCGTGAGACCAACTGATATAAATTACTGTAAGGTTGGCTTTCTGCGAAAGATCTAAGCGTTGATTCCAAGCACAGTCAGTAAAAGCTGCTGGCTTAGAGTATAGCACCTGTTTGAACACCTAAGGCTAATAAAAAAAAAAATAATCAATGCCTTCCTCCACTTCAAGTCACCCACTACCACCACCCCAAACTCGATAAACTTGATTTCTTTTTTGACAACTTCTTCTCTTAAAAGCCCCTATATATGCCAAGAACTGAGAGGTCTCAGTTTGTTTCTTCGGTGCCATTGCAAGTTCAATGGGAGGTTTTACTTTGCCACGAAAGTTTACAGACCTCAGTTTCAAACAAGACTGAAAGATCCATATCAGATCAATTAAATCATGGAAATCAACAGATATACCACATTGACTGACTTCTGGAGAATGGCTGTCATGTGCTGCAGACTAACATTTGTGAGTTTTGGGATATTTGGCACAATTTTCTTAAGCTTTAAATTCAACTGAAACCACACAAAAATCTGCCCTTTCATAAAAGATTTCTAAACCCTGTAATAAACAGGAATCCAAAATTTTGTTTTATGTAACTCATGCATGAAAGATTCTATAATTTGGCAATAAAAGAAACAGAAAGAAGACCCAAAATGTAGTTTCCCCACACACACTCTTAAGCCACTCACAACTTCCAAATGCTTTAGGCCAGGCACTCATCCAAAAATTTTACCTTATAAAATTTGTCAAAACCTCTCAGGCCAATATACCTCAATTCCTTTGAGTAGGCTTTACATTTTTCTAGAACACAAGTGTGACCCCCCCTTGCTGCTTTCTCTAGAGTACAAAAGGGGAATGTTAATTTGAATACTGCATTCCAAACTTTATGAGATATCACATCAAGTGGTACCACAATCATAGCTTAGATTTTAAAGTTTTTACTCAGTGTATACATATGGGATGTAATGAGGGAGAGGCATGGGTGAGGCAAGGAAGAGGTTGGAGTAGTTTGCCAAGACTGACATGAAGTTCATCAACAGGCTCAGAAAACAAACAGCAAAACCCCAGTCAGCTATTCCATCCAAATCAACAAGATTTCCTTTTGCATGCAGAAACCTCATAATGTCCTAAATTTACATTGCAAAATTACTTTTCAAGTGCTTCTTGTACAGTAGACCTGAGCTGCTAGAGCTTTGCTCCGGAGAATCTATCTTGCAGCCAGTGCCTTCTAACAAGAGGAAGAAGGTGACAGCCAATCCTACACTTTTGGCTGCTTTCACATCCCTGTTTGTGCCAACTTCTTAAGTTGAACAAACAATTACCCTGCTGGCCTGGCTGATCAGCGACTCTCATCTGTCTACATCTTCATCCTATAAAACATTCAGCTACAGGTAACCTATTGGCTCTTGAAAGTGAGAGTCTGGTTTCACGCATTTGAAAGCTACACACAGTTTCCTAACTTTATTTCAGCACTGCTACAACATATCAGCGCTAACAACAAGGATGAGTTGGAAGTCCAGACATAAGGCAACAGGAAGCTGAGGAAGAGAGATAAATAGAATTGTACAATATAACAATTTACATCTGCAGAGAAAACATTCTCAGAAGAGAAGTAACTAAGTTTGGCCTACACTGATGCACAGGAAATAATAAACCTTTATTTCGAAGCAAGGAAGCCAGGAAGAACATTAGGAGCAATAAGAGCTTTGGAGAATTGGCCCTGACCACCCTGAGAGGTCACATTAGGCAGTAACAGTACCACTGACTATGGGGCCTACAAGCTACAGCTTTGCAACAAAAACAGAGATGATCATGCTCTCCTGAACAAATGTTATTCTCCACTGACATTTACACAGTACAGTCACAGGTAACTCAGCACCATCCTAAGCTTAGAGAATATGATTTCTCTGTAAATACATGAGGAAAATCCCATGAAAGGAGCAAAGCTAATTAAGCTAAATGCCAGCGCTGGCATGAGCACAAATAGTTTAAGACAATCATGAACATTTGTGCAGAAGATCAGAGGACTATGGATTTCAGTTTGAGAAGTGGGGAAAGAAAATCTATTAACTTTCAAGAGGGATTTTGGTCATCATTCAAGACAGTTTTAAACGTGGTTGCCTGCAATGGTAAGGACCTGAACTTAAACACAAAGAGGCCTGTTGTCATTTTAATTCTTGAAGGGAGGAAATCATCCAGTAAGATAAGCATATCTGTAGCCAATTCAGCAGCTCTGTCAAGAGCTGTTATCAAAGCATTTTCAAAATGATAACAGCTAAGTACACAGCATATCATGTTTCCAACAGTCCCAGAGATTAATCTAGAGAGCAGTATTTGCCAACACCTATGTTTAGTCAGTGGGAGGTAGAGAAGTCCTTATCTAGCTAGTTGTAAAGTAGAGAGTGTTGGTGGAACAGGGACCTTTGCAGAAGTGGGGGATCTCTATAATAAAGCAACACTGAAGTTGCTCTTGCAAACACAGCAATGCTTCATTTTATTCCAGTCATAATCTACATGTTCTCCTGTGCAATATTCAATACAATACAGTTAAGGGAAAAAAAACTACTTGTCTGCAATTATAGAACCAGGTAATTGCTCAGAACAGCCATGATGGGGGAAAGATTAAAATATGATACAAACAAGCCTTGTTCATCACCTTACCCTTCTTCAATAGTACCAAAATGATCCCTGTTGTTTTTAACCTGCAAAATAGTGGCCGTCTTAAAATATTCTCACTGACAGCCTTATATAATTTTCTTCAGACAGCTCAAATAGGAATAAATGCAGCTAGAGTAATGCAAGCACTCGAGAAAAATTTCACCTTTCTCCACTAGCATCTGCTTTGCTGGTCCTCATGGCTCTGCATGGGATTTTGTTTTATTCTTGTTTGGTAAGAAGTCAAGATCTTCATCACTTTGAAGATCTACATAGGCAATTGTTTTGTTTTATACAAAACTTACTCTGAACTTGAGAACAAAATGTTAATAACAGAAAGAAGATGATTAAAGTTAACAACTGAAAACTGGAAGAGAAAAGAATAATTTGCTTTCGTTGTGGTCTAATACCTCTAATCCCATATGGCAGCTTGTCATTTCTTTCACAGGGCTTGTATATTGGCAGCAGTTCCTAAGAATCTCAATTTCTATACCTATTATGGTATACAATCATTAGGCCAGTGGTTTCATGAGGATGTGGCCTCTGGAATAAGAAATTCATAAATTAAAGAGAAGCCTCAGAGAAATACACCTAATTTTTTCTTTCCTCTGAGACCACTGCTTGTCAGACTACCTATAGATGCCATGCCACTTATTTTACATTGCCATCAGTATAAAACTACCCAAAAAAACACTGAATTTTGAAGCAGCTTCAAAATTACAGAGATTCCACATCAATAACATCAGCATATCTCATTATTATTATTATAATTATTATTATTATTCAAATCTAGTTGTATTTCCTTGCACACCATACCATTGGCACTCTGTTGTGGTTTAACCCCAGTAGGCACATGGTTTGAATTACTAATAGTTTGTTTGCAACAACTTTATTCTTGTAGTTGCTAGTTCTTTTCCTCAAGAGTTACAACACAAACACTTTCTCAAGATAAGGGACTTGAAATACAATAGTGAAGGTGGCTCAGTCCTCTAGATCTCTGAAGGCAGAGCACTGCCTGTTGTGTAACAAGTATTTTCATCTCACTTTACAGAGGGACTAGACTCCCTCCAGAAGCAGAAGAGTTAGCGACTCACAAGGCTCAAGTTCCATTGTCACTTGCTCATTATTCATGTCAGCATTGTCATTAGATCCGCACAGGGTCCAGCTTAAGAGAGTGTTTTTATGTCTTGTTTGAAAACAGATTTAAGTAAATCACTAAAATATTTAAGAGATTGAAAGCAAACCAATTACTTGGTGGGAAGTTAACTCCTGACCATGCATATTCTTATCTGACAAACTTCTGCATTTAATGGCTAACTCTTTCTGAAATGTTTTCCCACCATAATTTCAAGACAGATTCTAATCCTAGCAAGGAAGTTCCACAAGAAACAACCAAAAGAAAACATGCCTGCTTTTCCTCTCACCCTTAGTGTCTCATAGAGAAGATATGCATATAACCAGCAGCTGCCAAATTTCTTCCCTTGCCCCATTCTCCCCAAAAATACATACATTCTAGTTTGAGGTTTGGCATTCCCTGCACTAAGCCAATGACCACTGTTTCTTGATGCAAGTCAAATACATCTGTAACGTACTAGGAAGTCCTTAAAAAAAGGCACAATAAAACTAAAATGATCAAAAGGATAGAGCAGCAGAATTCCCCTAGGCAGACTGTGCTGGGAGTGTATTTCTCCCTCATGCAGCTTTGGCTTTCCTTCACTTGGATGCTTGTACATATGAGAAATCTGAAAGGAACTGTCCCAGAAATATTGGAACAAAAAGGAGTCTCTGCCTGGTTTCTAATTTTTCACATGCTACTGGAATTTCGAAAAGGCAATTAACCTTATATCCCTCTCCTCTTCGCTTAAAAAAAAAAAAACACCAAACAAATTCTGTGAGCAGTTGTAGCCCTCAGTAAATGATAACTAGTGATGTACTTTACTTTGTTTTAGCCTTAAGCAAATCAAAGTTACAATGTTCGCAATGTAGAGGTGTTGACAGGTTTTGATATTGGAGACTTCTGGGGAACTATCCTTCCTCTACCCTGCTTCCTTGCTTTCCTACTATTTAGCAAGTACTTGGGTACTTTTTAGGTAGGACTCTGCTCTGGAAATTGTACCACTCAAGAATGGAAGCAAGCAAAACTGTGACTAATTAAGAAGTATTTCCTATCAGTGGCTGCTGGAAGTGACACACATCCTGCATCTTGGTTAGATAATCTTCTCTGTATGAAAGCAAAGAACTGATCTGTAGTTTACACAGTGTAGTCTCCACTCTTTGCTAATGCTGGCTTTCTAACGAGAAGACTTCAGTAAGGGGCTAGCAGTGTTGACGCAAAGAAATGAATGTTACAAATACCAAACACGGATTTGCCTTCAAATACTTAATTAAACTAATGCTTACTCTGTTGAGCTGACAGTAAGACATTTTGTAAAGCAGTTTCAGTCTTGGAAACCAGCTGGAAGACTTTTAAGTATAGTTTCTAAAGAAACTTTGTAAAAGGTTAATTTCAAAGCCTGTCCACATGACTTCTCTGATGATTTTTATTCCATTGTTATGGGACTCCATTAGTCAGTATCTGTTGTATCCCTGTGAGTTTACAAGTCCCCACTCTCACTCCTCATTTGAGTCGAGGTGATGAGCTAGTTGAGCAAGGACAACCACCATCACTGACACACTGATTTTCTTCCCCTATGTTTACAAAACTAGGTACCTGTGGGTTAACAGGTTGCCCCCTTTATGCATCACTTTGATCTGCCCTACAGCACTGTCACAGCCACCTGCTCAGGTCACTGGTAGTAGCATGTTTCCTCTGCAGGAGGGTGCACAACACAGCTTCTTGGTACACGTTGAGCACAAAACTGCCAAATCAATAGGGCAACATTTTACGTCATCATTGCCTCCCCTGAGGAAGGCCACTGATCTCCGCTTCACCAGAGCAGCTTTGCCTGTAGCCCAACACAAAAGCAAGATCACGCAGAACGTTGCGAAAGGCACTCCATCATTCTCCGACATGATTAACTGTATAAACAAGTAGTTGTGGGAAACAAAATCATCCCTTACCTAAATCCCTCTACCTAATTTGTCACTGCAGGCCCCCTGCTTTTCAGCTACCAACCTCGTTACTGTAACTACAACTCCGTTTAACTGATTACTAATGTGCACAAAGAGCCAGCAAACAAAAAAAGCCCTTTGGCTGTTCTTTCTCACAAGAGGACTAACCACCGACCTTAAACACTCACTTTTGCAAGTTTTTAAGGTTAAAATTACCCACCTAATAATTGATGTAATCTGAAGGCTACTAAGAAAGCTTGCGTCAATTAATCTGGTCCTTGCTACAGTGACTGAGGCACACACCTAACTGAAAACAGGGCCTTACACCGAATCCAATTATCAGCAGAAATCAGGTGCCAGAGGAAAAAGAATGTTCTTTAGGAGTCCTGCAGTGATAGAAACAATAAGTAAGCTAAGGAGGGAGACAGGAGAAGAAGCACTTTGCTGAAGTTTCCAGATAAATTAAAAATCAAAATGGTTAAAAAGAAGCTAGCCTACAGTCTGTAGATAGAATAATCAGAATCAGGTCTCATAACTCAGTCACCAAAATTAACTTAACCTTTGCAACTAAGTTAGTTGTTTTTTTTTTTCCAGGGTTATTCTTGGTTTTTTAAGAGCTACATTTTTAAAAGTTTGCTATAGCTCCCTATTAGAGGAAAATCACTCATCTTCCCATGCATAACAATGTTTAAATGGATAGCCCCATAATACAAATATTCTATCTGCAAGCAGGTTCATTCTGGCTAAGTTGAAACCAGCCAGCAGCAGTGTCAGTCCTCCTTAATAGTGATATTAAATTGCAAGAATAACAGGAAGTTTATCAGCCATGAAAACTTCACTCACGAGATTGTTTGCACTGCTGGGCTGGGCTGTAACACACAAAACCCAGTATTTTCCCTGACTGGTACCAGTTTCACCAAATACTTATGGCCAGACCCAAACAGAGCAATCAGGCACTGAAAAGCAAGGTGCACTATGATGCAAGGAGCTGAAAAGGGCTTGGTGAGAGCTAAACCGAGCAGCTACACGTGAGAAGTGAGGAGCAGGGCACAGTTTCTGTAGCAGCCTACAGTTTCACTGGATGAGGTGTGATGTCAAATCACACTGCATGAATGGGATGTGCCCTGTAAATGGTGCTGAAAGACAGAAGGTTGCGATTGAAATAGTTTCTCAGAAACAGGTAGCAAAATCAGGAGTTCAGAGTTTGTGAGGCTGGGGTTTGGAGTATAAAGCCTGTCCCTGAACAGGTATTTAGTTTTGCAGGAGTGGCTCATTCTTTAAGAGCATAGCTATGCAAGGTGTTAGCTCTCTCTTGCCCAATGGCTACAGCACATACCCAGGAAGAGACCAAAACCAGAGCCCCCAAAACCACTTAACCCAAGAGGATTCAAACTCACATCCCCTTATTCACCAAAATATGACAGTCATTGAAGGTTTCACTCGGTTCACTTTTAACCCTTCCTAGGGCTGCACTACCAATAATTAAGCCGCCCATCTCACAGAATGACAAATTAGTTTAAAGGGATGTCACAACCTTGCAAGCAGAAACAGGAACCCAGGTCTACTTTCTTTCAGTCAGGTCACCACATTACAAATCCAGCTCTCCTGACTTCCCTCCTCATCCAGCAAGTCCTGCATTCCTGGCTACACAGCAGTCCAGTTGTAATAGAGCAGAGGGAAGAGAAAAATATCCCCAAGGAATTAACTTTTAATCCAGGTGTCCTCATCTCCAGACAAGTACTCTAATCACTATGAAACGAGACTAATTTAATGACATTTCCACTAACAAACTATCTCAGGTTTGAAGAAGAAAAAAAACACCAAACAAACAAAACCAACCCAAAACTCAAAGAGCTACACACTAATCCAATACCCAGGTGGAATATAGGCAAACTGCACATTCAGCATGGTCAAAAAAAAGACTGTAACAGTTTTGTGTGGGCAGGACCAAAATAGAAGGCCAAGGACACACTACTTCTGGTTGTTTGATAGATTTCTGCCTAGGACTTAGACACATACCTTTTCTTACAGTACCTCAAGTGCAATCACACAGGATTTTTGGACTTCACCCTTAATTCTTCATAACTGATGTTCTATTTTTAAGGCTATTTTTGAAGCATGTAAAGCCATTTAATTCAGCAGAGAAGAAAAGCATGGGGGAGACTAAGATCTAAAAAGCTGATGGTTTAAAAACATTTCTAATCCAGTTCTTGAATACACCGATCTACTCCTGGAGCTCTGGTTACCTGGCTGAGATTACACAGTCTAACTGTAGTCCAAACAGCCTGTACAGAAGTAAATCACTCCCAATTTATCAGTCAGTCAGAATCAGATTAATAGTAACACTGGACAGGACATTTCATACAGAATTTACTGATAGTCAGTTTTATCCTTCTGTAGAACAAAAGCATCTGGCAATGAGTCTAGGCTATTGTTCTGCTAGTTCCTCTGCAAATAAGCATCTTCTCTGTTCTTACCTTTATTTTCATTTGTACACACACATGTATTTATGCAGAGAGACAGCCAGAGAGAGAAATGCAGAATTTCCTTGACTGGGAAAAAGAAAGAAAATTAAAATTTACTTTTAGAAGATTTATACTACAGAGGAAAAGGAGTATACCAAGACGGAGGGGGAAAAAATGTCAAGGTTTTCATTAATTTGGTGTATACACACAGGATACTGAGCAGTATTCAGATCAAAAATAGTCTGGCATTATCATCCAGATAAAGATCTATAAAATAAGAGGGAAGTACTCTTTTCCTCCTCCTCCTCACACATACGTTATATCTCTTCCCATTGCCACTCTCAATGCAATAAATAGAGTCAAGTTACACATGGCAAGGAAACCTTGTACCATGAAGTAAGAATCTAGCACAGCCAGTTGCTGTACCCAGGTGAATTAGAATGACTCCCTACCACAAGAATGAAGCATGAATAAAACTGCTAAAATCAGCTGTCACTCACTTCATGCCCAAATAAACTAAAGAACTGGAGGCTGCTAATTCAGCAAACACAACATCACCAGTTTGACATACCATAAAGCATAAGTGTTCTGGCATTGGAAGACTAAACTAAGGAGCTTCCTTAAAATTGACTTATGAGCAACTTAAATAAGCTGACTTGAAATGCAAACGGTGATGGATTTTGAGTGCCACTGCTTCTAGCAGTTATCTGTTAGTCCCTCATCCTGAAGGAAGAACACTTCCTGTGCAAAGAATTTTTTTCTATGGCTCAAAACAAGTAGGACAGAACCATCACTTTTAATTAAAGAAAAATAAAGGTAAACATTTTACTTACTGAGATTATAGAAATTACTTTTATGTTTCCTGGAAAATAATGTTTTCCTATTAGGTTTTTGTTTGAAATCTGTCCTGTTCCTTTCTGTCATGAGCACAGGAAACACAAAACAGGGTAGGACACAAGTAAGTCTTCACAAGACTTCATCCCACTGTTTATCTTCCTGGTTAAGCCTTTTTTCTAGATGCAACAGTTAAAATCTCACCTTCTGTGCAAGCATCAAAGCTTTGCTCCAAGTACTAAATTGGAATGGTAATTCTGCCTGGGAATCTGGCAAGTGTCTCCTTGCAGAATAACATGAGTTCACTCCAGAGAACATGTCTGTCCATGGTCTCTACTCAGTGCTTTAGAGAAAAGACAAATTCACCTTTCTGTCATTAATTTTTAGGGGCAAGGGAGTATTGTTTACTCTGGCCTTTGTCAACATTGGTAAACAAGAACATTATGACCTATTTCACTGCATTTTAAAAGCCTGACAGTGAAACTGATAATACGTTATTCTAGGCTGCAAGAGATGCTGAAAGGAAACTTCTTTAACATGAGACAGGTCCAATGACAGCTTCAGAAAATTCAAGAACGTGCCTTGCAGCCTAAGCAAAGGCCGGCTGCACCCATAAGGTAGAAGCAGACTAAGAAAGATGCTTATTATTTCCTTGCCTTAAACTTAGACATAGGCACAATAAAATATGGTAATTGGTAACAGCGCATAAGCATTTCCTAACATTGTAACATGACTAGTAGTATTTTATAACACAGCTGTGCATAGGCATATAAATAACACATAAAAGTGCAAATGGACAAAGACTTGCCCAAACTGTGTACAGGAAAACATGGGCAAATAGTAAAATCTACAAGATAAGAGCAAAGGATGTAGAGCAGGCAGGAAAGATGTCAGGTGAAAGCAAAATAAACCTGAAGAACAAAGAAGAGATACGTCTGATGGAACAAGAGTAATCCTGTAAAATAAGTAAGAAGGTTGCCTAGTAAAACTAGGGTAAGTCTTAGTCCCCAAAATAACATGAACTATGTTAGCAGCAGATGAGATCACCCCTTTTCTTCCCAGGGAGGCAGCAAGGTGTGTAAAACACTAACAATATGAAAAGAAAGATGGTAATTTATGAAAATCGCAAAATGCTCCCTTTGATTCCCACTTCTCTTGCCAAAGAGCTCTCAAGCACTTTACCCTGGCCTCAGCAACTGCACGTCAAGAACTGCAGCCATCAGTGCTAAATATAGGGCATTAGCTCCATGGCATTGTGCACTCATAGGTTCACCACCACTTACAGATGTGATTGTTTAGAACTGTTCAGAAAATGCAGTGATAATGGTACCACCACTTACAGATGTGATTGTTAAGAACTGTTCAGAAAATGCAGTGATAATGGCTGATGGCAGTTCAGAGCTAATGACTAGAAGTCTGTATCTCTGGCATATATCAGTTTAGCATAGTTTGATTCATCAGTCTTTTAAACATTCCATCACAGAGATCTCAAATTTTCTGATATATGTAAACACACAAGTATTTTGTTGCAACACTTTGCTTCTTTTATCAAACAAAATCAAGTTTCTTTGAAGAGCATCCCGTCAAGCATGTTTTACGTCCCCTCCCCTTACACTTCTGAGAAAGTTCAAAAATATTTGTCTTGCCACATGACAATCTGCCCCCAAATTTAAGTGACCTTTATCTTACAATGACAATCATATAAAAGGATCCCTCTGCTCACACAGGAAAGGCACAACAGAATGCACCAGATTTTAGGGCCAGGTCCAGTTCTACATGTCACTCCAGAGATGCAATTAATTGTTTTGAAATCAAAGTGTTTACTATTTACATAAAGGTCATTAACATCTCTCAACTGAGATGTAAGCACCCTCTTTAAATAAAGAAAGTCCTTTTGTTAAAGCAGGCCTCTACAGAAGCTAGGTGCAGGTAAGTTTTTACAGTTACTCACTCAGCTCTCAGCCCCAGACAGGAGCTCCCTTCCCCAGAACAGGGGTGTCCCAGCGCACGGCTCTGGAGGCGGGTTCTGAGGAAAGTCGCTGACAAGCGGCGCTTCCCTCGGGCTAATAACAGGGGCTGGGGAAACACCTGCGAGCTCTCCCCCTCCCTCAGGCCCTACACACTGCCCACAGCAGACACTGGAGCACAGAGCAGCAATCCGGATCAGCCCGGCTGCCGAAAGGCTGGAGTCAGGACTATGGGCACAGCTGATTTATATGCCTTCTTGTTTGTTTGTTTCTGAGCCATTCCAGTAGCAAGACACCCCGACCCG
>NW_010100229.1:0-8179 GCF_000699245.1 Pterocles gutturalis
ATTTCCAATATTATTGTAGTTTAGTTCTTGTTTCAATCTAAGAGTTTCTTTTCCCTTTACCCTTTCAATTCTATTTCCCATCCCCTGGTTCCATCCTCCTGACACTCACCCTTTACATATTTACAAACATTGACTAGGTCACCGTACAGTCTCCTCTTTTCCAGGCTAAAGAGACCCAGCTCCCTCAGCCTTTCCTCATAAGGGAGATGCTCCATTCCCTTAATCAACTTTGTGGCTCTGCGCTGGACTCTCTCCAGCAGTTCCCTGTCCCTCTTGAGAAAGACAGGCTTTCAGTAAGGTACCAAGATAACTGAGAAAGAAACTTGCCCAGTTATCTGAGTATCCTTCAGTAATGCTTGCAGTCATAGCTTGGGTGTAAAACATCTTCCTGTGTATTTAAATGTAAACTCTAAGAGAAGCCGGGGATACTCTTTCAGACTGGCTGCTCAAGTAAATATAAGAGAATACAGATTTGTAGAAGACAAAACTCTTCTAGACACAAGAAATAGGGGCAGGTAGACCCTAACAGGGGTGGATAAGCCTTCATTTCTCTGAGTACGCCCACCCCTGCTCATGGGCCCAGGTGCCTCATTTCAGCTCAGGCCTGAGCAACCAAACCTTCCATGAGCTGTCAGAGGTTTAGCTGTCTCTGGCCCTGGGCTAGGGTCTTGGACCTATGTTGCATCTGCTACAACTCTGTCTCCCACTCCTGCTGATTGCGTTCCCTGGATAGACCCTGGAGGCATGATGGACTTGATTCATCCCCTCACCCTTTCTGGGGCTGTCATTGAACCCTATCAGTGTCACCCAGCTCTGCTTGCAGTGCTCAGACCCTGTGGGAACACGTTCTGACAGTGAAGGCACAGCCTGTGCACAGGTCACCCTTGGTTCCTGCCTTGTCCCTCTCTTGAAGCACACTTGCAGATATTGAACTAGGAGAAAACTATAGAAATAGACTGAACATCCTAAGCTAATCTTGTTTATTGTCAGCACTTTGTTTTCATGTATTGTGTTGATGTGACACATTGCCAATAATTATACATATGCAATAAAATCAAGGGTGTCACAAGACTTTGAAAAACCCTCACACGTTTTTGTCCTTTTTCTGCTGTGACACCAAAGGATATCATTATGACCAGTGTAAAGGGCAGATGGGTGGCTCTTCGGAGTAGTAGAACCAGAACCTTAAATGTAAAAGCCATATCACACCAGCTGAAGCATGATGTGCAAACATCAGCCCTTCCAGTTTGTGCATAGGATCACGACCCTAAGTTGCAAATAAAAGTAATGGTGTTGCATCAGTCTGAAGCAGGAACACACAACTCACTTGACAAGAAAACTTGGACAATTACCATATTTAGCTGAGCCAACGTAACTCATGAGTTTGTCTTAGACCTGAGGAAAACTTGCCTGCATAAGTTCCTTCACTGAGATTTTAGTTAACATCAGGTTGTAGTTAGATGCATAGACACTGAACTAATGAAAAGGAAATTGCTTAAATGGCATAAATTAGTGATGTGAATGCAGAGTCGATTTGCTACAGATAAAAATGGACATGAACAATTTAACATTGGACAGTGGAAATCTGTTCTTTTTTATCTTGCTCATTAAGACTTGTTTCATGTATTTTAGTCATATCCAGTTTTTTGTGCTGTAGCAAACTACAAAGGGCTCTTTTAAAGCGTGGATGTTTTGCTTATGCCTTTTTGATGTGAATGAAGCCCAAATGTACAATAGTGGGATCAAACTGATTATCATTATTATACTTCTAAATATAGAAATTAGAGAAGAAGTTCATAAAGAATTAGATCTGACAACTGGCACTTTTTAAAAATTAGTTTCTAATTATAGAATTTGACAAATCTTATGAGCTGCAGTTAAGACTGGGAGGGCATCTCCAGGATATCTTGGCATAATAGGAAAGATACTGTTGTCCATATCTCTGCTTATCTTTGTTACCCACTCCTGTTGCATAAAATTAATAGGGTTAGAAACAGCACTTAGAAACATCCACTGATAAATTCTATACATATAGATCATAAATTAAAGAACACTTAACGTTAAAAGGGGTCTCTAAAGGTCATCTTGTCTGAACATCCCCCCCTCCCATCAATCTCTTGGGTTTTATATTCTTTCTAACTTGTAATTTAAAGAAAACTATGAATAAGGAATGTAGTGTCTTCCACAGGGTTTGTATCCAGACAGCCTTTTATGCATGCAAAATTAGGGGTCCTCTACCCTAGGTAAGTTCTGTACCTAATGTAAAACTCCTAGTCCTAGTTATATCTGGAGGTGCTGAGCAGTTAGGACCCATTTAAAGCTGTTATCTTAAGAAATTTCAACCCTAAATCTTGAGACAAAAGAAAAATATTTGATGGCACTTTTGGTCCATCTTTGATTTTGATGATTTATACATTAGTCCTATTTTGGCAAGTGTTCTGAGCAGTAATAGAAAGGTTGGGAATAACATGTAAATTTCAGATACCAAGGGACAGGCTTGGAATAGATGCTTTGCTTATGGTTCCTGAACAATTGCCAAAGATAATAAGTTATGGGTTTCTCAAGCCAAAAAGAGGACAGCGGGAAGTGACATGTACAGTGGAAATTAGTGTGAGAGATGATCTTTGCTAGTTTCAGGGGTACCTTGGGCCTACGCAAAGCATGAACAAGTACAGAAGTGAAATTGTTAAAAAATGTTTTAGCAGAATTGTTGAAGTTTCAAGTATTTTGCATTGTTGTTGTTTAATCTTCAAGTGAATTTAACATTCTTGAGAATGAGATGAAACCAACTACAGCCAGGCACTCTGCAGGCAAGCACTGTATTACGTTCTCTCAGCAGCTTTTTCTCCCTCCCCTGGAGGACCTGGCTCCAACATCCCTTGAGCAGCAGTTGCCAGGTAGGCAAAATCATGCCAAATTGCTCAGTGGCTTTGCAATGTGGAGGAAAGGGGACAGAGTAACAACTACCTAGGCTGGTCTGTCTCATTGGGGTGAGCTCAGGCTGCATGTCAATATGGGGGTGAGGAGGTGAAAATTAGCAGGCTGTTCAATGCACTTGCACCATCCAGTACTCTAATCGTTAATGATTTCTGACTTCTATATTACTTTCTGAATATGCAGATAACACAATTATCTGTGAACATAATTTCCACCTCAACAGGAAGCACATGGTCAAGTAAATAAGCTGCCATGGAAAAAACCCACATGTTTATAAAGAAGAAGAGCTGAGAATTTAACTTTTGGGCATCTTGCCTCACTGTACTTGCAATATACTAAGACAGATAATATTTTAGGAAAGAATCTGACAAGTTACTTTGTTCTTATCTTTATTTAAAAAAAAATGCAGGAAGATTTCTAGCCTCAAGTATGTGCAACTGGCTGCTTTTCTTTAGACATCTGTTCTATGTAAAATTATATTTTTCACTTCCTTTATATGTGAGAAATTGTGGCCAATTCTCCTTGCCACCTTCCTATATGAATGAATTAAAAGCAGTGTTAGAGTAGACTGATGATCCATGAACTTCTAGAGTGGTAACAGCCATAACATCTATATCAGCTCCCATCACTAGGGTGCTCACCTGTAATGCACAGCAAATCAGATCAGACTGAGAGTAAGTGTATGTGTAGTCCTTACAGAAGAAAACTAGAGCAGAATACTGTGTGCATAAAGAAAAAAGTATTTTTTTACATCTAATTCCACTGCACATCTATCAATGATCCTAGTTTTCCCGTAAGTTTGCAGTATATGTACTAAACCAATGAACACTTATTTTCAATTATTATTTTTTAATCTTTTCATCTGAAAGTGCAAAAAATTCTCTTTCAAGGAAATTTTAATTTTCTATTCATGGGAGTAGCTTGGGAGACTACTACAAAATTCAGTGATGTCAGTGAAAGTCCCACCATTGATAATGACAGACTTTGCAACAGGTTTCTATCCTCTTAATCCACAAACCACAAAATAACTATTTGAAATAAGTTTCAGAGTATTGCTTTTAGTAGCAGTTGGACAAAAGGAAAGGTTTTTTGAAAGTTTTAAATTTCCATGTTTTCAAATTTGGCACTTTCTTGCTTTATCAGCAGTGAAATGGGCAATATGTTTTTCAGAGGAGAAAAAGGCAGATATACACAGCTGGCTTCTGGTCTTTGAGAAGACCTGCTGAAACCCCAAGCATGCTTATGATTCTTTGAATGCCATGAAATGTTCTTCCCCCCCACACACTGCCAAAACCAAGTGACCCTCTAAATAAACCCAATCTAATCTACTAGATGATTTAAGCAAAACATTTAGCTTCCAAACTTAATGCATTTGCCTGAAAGTATTTTCACTAGAACGTTTTCAAGCAACTCCACTCTGAATCAGACTGTAACACCAAGAAAATTGTCAGAAGTGTAAATGGGTAAATACAGCTATTCTTTCTCAAAAGGCATCCACAATACACAAGGTTTTATATGTCCTTTTCTCCCTACTGATTTTTAAAACTCTTTGGAGGCCATTTTTCAAAATATAAATGTAACTGTAATGGTACTAGAAAAGATCACAGAATCAGAGCATACATTTGTTCTTAGGTTGTAATCTGTCTTTTCAGCCAAAATAATGAGAGATTGTTGATGTCAAAACATCCTCATCAAAGGCTAGGAACATACGTAAATACTATAAATTACTGATAGTTCAGGATCCTTTACTAATTGACAGAAATTAAATTATGTCTCCTGAAAAGCTAGTAAAGTAAAATACACTGTATTATTCGACTTTTCTGAATCAGACTTTTTACACCAGAATTCTGACACTGAAATTTCACAGCTTAGTCACTAGGGTGACTAATAACTGCAACTCATTTCTCTCTTAAGCCTTTTATCTCACCGCCTGTCTCACAAATATTGATTTGCCCTCTAATTTAAAGAATTGTACAACTACTTTAATTTAAGCTTTAAGCAAGTGTGTCATTTTTATTATTTATTTTCAATACAAAATTCATGTGCTGTTTCTAATTATTGAACCAATGTTTTTCAAAATAATTTTAAGGACATAGAACATGCTGGAAGCATTTTAACAAAATAGTGTCTCATAGTAACAGTCATGAATACATGAAGCCTGTAACTTTCATTTAACTCTGTTTTATCAACTTATATTTTAATCTATCTTTAAAGATACTTCATTTAATACTTTAGTGACATTATTCTCTTAAAACTCTGTCCCTATCAAAATTCTTTCATTTTTTCCTGTCCTTTCTGATGTAACATGATTTACCAAGCTTCCAGTATTAACTGGAGTGTTTGTTTCAGCCCTAATGTAAACTTTTATTTTGAAAAGTTTAATTGTTTTATGCAGAGAAAATAATCTCCAGTGGGGAAAAAAGCAGTAGTACAATGAGATGAAGACCTGGATTTTCATTCCAATGACTTAGTTGCACCTACAGATTCAGCCAAATTTGAACACTCGGTGGTAGTAACATATCTGTTCTTATATTAGTCCCACTTACTTGGTGTTTAGGGATGGACACATTTTCATTGGACCTTTGATCTGAAGTCAGAAAGTACTGAAAATGTTTAAATGCTAGATATCATGCTCAATCTATCAATTTATTAAAAAAATATGGCAAGTACTTTACCAAATTGGTGTATCTCTATTTCTGGAGTGCCGTGCCATATTAGTTATAACAAATTGGATATCTCCTATAGAGAAGATGATGTAAAAAACTCTATATCAATATTAATCTGATTGAAGTATAGACTAGGGGAAGCTTCCCAGACTTAGTAAAATAGCTTTGATACCAAATAACTCTGTGGCACAGACTGTCTGTGGTAAACAGTAATATTTTTTTTTAGCTTTCTAATAAAAGACATTAGTGAGCAGCGTGTCACAATATCAAGAGTAACTTCCTGTAAATAAAAAAGTCACAGCAAAATACCACTGAAGAATACATGAACAGCTTGATCTTTATTTGATCACATAAAAGGCTCTCAGGTAGGTGAATCAACATATTTGTTTAATACAAAGTAAGCATATAGATCAAATTATTATCTTCACTAGGGAGAATTGCATTGTCCTTCATCTTTAAGTAAATTATATTTTAGTTTTTTGATATTTACACAAATCCAACAGGATATTTTGAAAATTTCCAATGCAGAGCAGCTCATATTTAAGAAATAAAGCCTGCCTGAAGGCAGGTTTCTAAGTCTCTATTTACCTGATTAGTTGCCATATGTTGAAGTATCTGGTTGCTTGACAGTGGAAGAGACTGGTTATGAAGCAACTCTGGAGGCATATTGAGGTGTATGTACATTGCTGGACAAAAGACACTTGAGCTGGATCCAACTGGAGTTGCTCAGTAAGTGGAGGAAGTACAAGTGATCACTATAACTCAGCACATTGCTGCGAACCAGCTAATTAGTGCTGCCTTGAGATGGAGCTAATTAGCCTGGCCACTGACTGCTGTGCTAATACACTTTTACTGTGACCCACAGTTGTAGTATATCCAGTTCACCAGGTAATCTTTAACATAACACTGCACTGTGCAGTGGACATGTGTCCAAAAGTGGGATTTTAAGAAATAAACCCTATAAACTGTAATTTATAGCTACAAGTGAATGAAAGAGCTAATTAAATGTCCAGGGATTAGGGAGCACAAATATTTCCTTTTCAGGGAAAAAGTTACTAGCATAAGATATCTCATGCCAATGAAGTCTCAACAGTGAAGCAGGTCAGGAGAGTGAATTTCTTTAGACAATATAAAACACCAGTTACTATAACAAATGCTGTGTTTCATTAAAAAGAAATGAAAAAGCTGAGATACATTTGAAAAAAAGTAAGTAAATCCGTGCTGAGTTAACACTAAAATCCCTCCAATAATCACATCAGATAAGGGAACCAGACCCATGTAGTAACGGAACAGAAAAGATGATCATTTAATAATGAAAGGTGGGAATTAGTAGCTATATGAACTCTTGTAACTGATCTACAACGTTCAGCTTCTTTGGACAAGTTCCAGGCCTGGCTACTTTCACTAGTGGAGAACAGGAAAGCCATGTCCAAACGAGCTGTACCACCTAGACCCAGATTGAGGCAGTTGCTTACATCTGAATGTTGCATACTATCAGCAAAATGGTTTGCCTGAGCTAAGAAATCCTGCCTCGATGCTGTATGGGGCAGCGGGTTGCAGGGGTCTCTGTGAGGAGAGGCCGGGGCTGCCTCATGCTGAACACAGCCGGTTCCAGCCCCCTCTAACCGACCCCCCACAGGGCACAGCTGAGCGCCCAGCCAGGGTGGGGCACCTCTGGGAAAGTGCATATACGATGGGTCAAAAACACTGGACGGAGGTTGAAGTCTTGCAGCCAGCCAAGGTCAACCCACCACAGATACATTTACACAGAAAAGAAAAGGGTATTATGTCCATGCTTTATTATTCAAAATTTACTGAACAGACAGGATCCCACAAAATCAGTGCTCAATTCTGTATAAAATAAAAAGTTTAGTTTAATGCAATAGTGCAAAACTGACTGTCATTAGTTGTAAAGTCTATTCAAGGTTTTAACCTACTGTTTTCTCTGGTAAGTAAATTTGGGGGTTTGTTGTCTTTTTTATTACTTTTTTTTTTTTGTCCTCCTTCCATGTTAGAGAAATTCTAACAGGTTTTCTTTCTTTTTGCTTTTTCTTCTTGGTGTTTGTATAATCACCATAATCTAAAAAAAGGAAAAAAAGTCAAAATCAGAAATCCCCTAAATCATTACCAAACTCCACTTCTACAGTCATCTCTTCAGTATATAGCTAAAGAGAACTTTTTATCTTGTTGACATGGTGTGCTGGGTGTTTGTATGATTGTATCTTTCCATAGACAACAGTCATAATAGTGAAATTGACAGCTCTCTGAAATATATCCCCAACATTCCCAACCTTTCTTGTGTTAGAAGGGTTTCAAACTTGATGGTTAACACTATTCTTAGATTTCATAAGGAGCTTTCAGGTAAATCTTAATGGCAGCATATTGTTATGTCAGCAGGAGTAAGAATTTTTTGCAGACTAACTCATAAACCATAGCTAGCTGTTTAGGTCATATGTTAACATACCCTATTTGACCACTTACTTCTTAAGCTGAAACCCTATAAAGCAAAGCCATTTTTTGAAGAATCCATTCCTGTCAGCTACTCTGCTAACAGAGGTGGGGTTGGATAATTTACA
>NW_010100229.1:8193-17417 GCF_000699245.1 Pterocles gutturalis
TATGGAAGATGCATGTTCCAACCCACTTACAACTGCAGAAATGTGACAAACTCAACAGACTTAACTTTTGTCATAATTATTCTGAGGGATAATCTTTATTCATCTTCTTAGATACCAATGATAATTTAAATAAGAATAGCCCTTTAAAGATTTTGCTGTTTTTAAAGCCTAATTGTACTATTTTGATCCACGTGTAGCTCTCAATAATGAAATTCTTCCAGGATGTGGCTCAATGAGAAACAAATGTCTCCTGGGTAGCTTTTCAGTAGCTTTACATTATGTAGCTTTATGGCAGGAGAAGCTGAGCGGCAGAAAGACTGATTTAATCATGGCTTTAGAAGAATTGAAAAAATGTGACTTTTTATCCCTGGAATTAACTCAATCATGTTTTCCCTGCCATCTGTAATCAAAGAGATTCTTTCACTTTCTGTGTAATACAGGACAAATCTCTCTCTCATACAGTCGTCTCAGCTTTGCTCTGCTGCTGATTACTCTGTACTTCCATCTATTGGGAGGATGTAAATATTACATTCCTATTTTTACTTTAAAACCTAATAATATTCTACATTCACTGAAAGTTTAAAAAATATCTATTCTTCTGTTTGTTCAAATCCTGTGTTTCCCCCAGTCCTCCATACATTTCCGTAGAGGCAGATCTCTGCATAAGTCAATAGAATTAAGAGGGGAACAAGGACTGTCAATATTGTACATTTTCACCAAGCAGATAATTTTGTAATGCTGAAATATATTATACAGGTTAGCTACTTTGTTTTTGAAGAATATCTCTTACTTTCCCACAGGCTCTCAGAGTCTTTGCAGCTGTATGCAATCATATTTACTATAGGCAAAGCTTGAGACAGACATCACTTAACAGATTCCATATTGATATCTGAGTGGACGCTATTGTCTATATATTACATACTTGACCACTGTTTTCAGTTTCTTGTAATAAGGATGCTATTGTTTAGTGGCGTGATTTTTCTTTTTTTTCTCCTAACTTTTGTCCATGGTTTATGGTCCTTCTCTCATAAATCCAAGACAACAGACAGAAGAATTTATTTTAAAATTACCTTTAACAGGTTACAGGCTATAATTTCAAAATCAACACACCCATGCTTCAAAGAGTGGATTCTTTAATACTGACCATTAACTAAATCAGTTTAAAATAATGAAAACAAGGTAAACTAGACAATCGAAATAAAGCCAGTAGTTCTACCTGAACTTGTGGTTGTTCCTCTCTATGTCCTTCTGAAGAATTAAGAATGGTCTCTTACTTTTACATTTTTAAAATATTGAGAGATTTCAAACTTGTAAATTATTGTACATCAGCTAATGGGAAACAGAATCATAGAACTGTAGAATCATAGAATCATCTAGGTTGGAAAAAACCTTTGAAATTATTGAGTCCAACCCTAAATCTAACAGTGCCAAGTCAACCACTAAACCATGTCTTTAAGAGCCACATCTACGAGTCTTTTAAATACCTCCAGGGACAGTGACTCAGCCACTGGCAGCCTGTTCCAATGCCTGATAACCCTTTCAGTGAATAAATTTTTCCTAATATCCTACAACCTGAGGCTGTTTCTTCTCATTCTGTCACTTGTTATTTGGGAGAAGAGATTGACACCTACCTGGCTACAACCTCCTTTCAGGTAGTTGTAGAGAGTGATGAGGTCTCCCCTCAGCCTCCTTTTCTCCAGACCTAGTTGCCTCAGACATTCCTCATAAAACTTGTTCTCTAGACCCTTCACCAGCTTTGTTGCTCTTCTTTACACACGCTCCAGCACTTCAATGTCTTTCTTGGAGTGCGGGACCCAAAACTGAACACATGGTGTTTGGGAGAATTCAGGAATATGCTATTCATTCTCTTGCTTACCTTTTTATCACAAATAAAGCCAAACATAAACATCACCACAGTCAGTGTCCTGGATAGCAGCATAATAAAAGTGTTCTTGCAGGAAATAGTAAGAAAACTATGTTTATGCACCATGTGTCCAACACTTTGGCTATTGTGGGTACTAGTATACTTGTCTATATTGAGGAAGGCAATTACTCTGATTCTTTGTGAGATTAATATTTATCATTTTATGCACTTAATGCTATATGACATTTCTGACTCCAATGAAACTGAAAACACCGTTCCACATATTCACGGGTTTATGAAACAGGTTCCTTCCTCTGTGGAAACTCTGGCCAATTGGGTCCATGCTTTAAGTAAGTTGAATGCAGAGCATATTTTGCTAGTTTTTTTTCTTAGTCACACTGCTGTGAAGGACAAGATACTTGATTTGTACAGACCTTCACAAACGATTAATTGTTAATGTTATGCTCAGTTATATGACCACTTTAGAATGAACTGCTGCCATTTTTATAAGCACTGATACTTTAATTAGATATATGTATGTTCCCAAATTATACAGGGAAATTATTGATGGTGAAAGGGGTCTATCAGCATATATACATAAAACACAAATACATAAATAACAAATTAATTTTCATTTTACAAATGAAAATTTTGTTTTGTCATAATTCTAGAGGAATGTTATTTAAATATTTAAATGATAACGGTGCTAGAAATATTGATTAACATGAAATTTCTATACAATCATGATTAATTTCAGTGGTAATAATTTTAAATCTAATTCTTGATGTTTATTCTATGTGGTCAAAAATGGACAAATACAGACCAAATGGGGATGAACTGAAGAGATTCAGAAAAGTATTTTAAATAAACTCATTAAACCACAAGCTCTGTGGGATGCCTGATTTATTACTTTTCTGCTTAATTGGCTTGTGCAGCAAAGGGAAAGGGAAAGGGAAAGGGAAAGGGAAAGGGAAAGGGAGGGAAGGGAAGGGAAGGGAAGGGAAGGGAAGGGAAGGGAAGGGAAGGCTGTGTTAAAATGGTATTAGCCAGGTTCTAAGTATGTCCTCTTAATGCAGTCTGTGAGTTTGCAAAATCTGCATAGTATCCCACAGGGTCTCCTAAAGTGCAGTGTAAGCTCCTCCAGAAAAATTTGAACTAGGAAATTGTTGAAGGAGGAGCGAAATTACCTTTTAATATATAGTGTGTTTCTACCCCTCCTATTGTCTCACATTCTTCCAAGAATAAAATCTTTCCACTATTCTTGGATCTCCAGCATTTCAGTCTAAAACAACTGTTGTAGTTTTTGTTAGATACATTGTTTCACAGGGAAAACCACAGAGAAATCAGCTGGCAGTGAGTAGAATATATCTTGTCTTAGTGTTTGGTGAATTAAGAAAAAGCCCTATTGTGTACTTCAACCTCATCACCCTTTACTGATATAACATTTCCTGTACTCAGATAAGAACACTTTCTTTTCTGCTCAGAAGAATAATTGGCAAGCTCACAATTCTCTTTTCTGTTGGCTGCTGACATACAACAATCTGGGATAAATGATGAAAAGAATAAAAAGAACACCCAAGCAGATCTCAGCTGTTAAGGAGTTCATTCAGCTTTTATATAGCAGCTTTACAGAAGTGAGTGATACACGAGGTAGCTGTTATGTTCATTTTGATATAACTGTGAGAGTCTGACATGTGATTCTTCACTCCACAGATAGCAGTGTCATGGTGTTTTGTCTGCTTTTCCCAGTGTGAAAATCTATGTGCTTGAATGGGGAGGTTTTTTTATTTTTTTCTTTTTTTTTTTTTTTGCACATGAAAAGGAGTTCACAGAATGCTTCACGTGATTTACTAATAAAGCCACAGTCTGTGAGTTTTTATTGTACATATTTGTATTTAAAACACATCAAGCAAAATCTGAATAGTATAATCTACATCTGCTGTTCAGTAAAGATATTTGTTTACAGTTTATTATTGTTCAGATATTTATTAACAATTAAACTCACCATTTGAGGATATTTCCCTATGTTATCTGGGTAAAAGTAATATAATTTTACAATATAATAAAAATCACAATCTTATTAAGAATAAACTCATTACTGTGTAGGTCCTGGTTCACACCACAAGCCTTGATCCACTATTAAACATTTCCAAATAGTCAGTTCATTGTTATATTTTCAAAGGAATATACGTTACTCTACTAATCAGTGTACTTTTTAAATACAGTGACTTCTTTTAAAAACAAAAAGCAAACAAAATTCCTATTAGTAAGACAAAAAAATGGAGTGAGGGTTTTATTCTCTTGAGTGACACAAACACACATCTTAAAAGGTATGACCACGGGTGCTGGATGCCAAATGTTTACAATCTCTATTGCACATTGTATGGTGTCGGTAGGCCTCCAAAGGTGTTCATGGACTCTTCATCCTCGAGTTTGATATGTTCTCTTGCTTGTACAAATCCAATTAAGTTTTTTATCCTTTGACAATTAATACAGAATTTGTTTGGTGATTTCTTTTTTTTTTCTTACTGATAACCTTTCTAGGTATTTATTTGTTTTATTTTCCCCTCATATGATAACTTTATAACTCTTAGGGACAATGGTTAGAGAGAATGTACAGATCTAAACTGTTTCTTTTGCAGAAGGAGATTATGTTAACACACACACAAAAAAAAAAATCCTCCTGAACTTTGCTCTTTAGCCATGTCCATAGTCACTAGTTGGCCATGACTCTGTTATTCTTACAGGGGTTTCTTGTTTCTGTAATTTTAGATTTGTTATTGCTTTACTTTTTCTATTGAAATTTCTTTCCAAAAATTATACAGCATTCATTCAGTAATCTTCAGTCTCTCTTTGGGGAAGTCTTCTGTTGGTGTTGGCTTTACATAGGCCTTTATAAAATTTTCCTCAAAAGTTGTATGTATCTTCACTGCTCACATCCCAGTTGACTGCAGTTTCATTGCAGTGCCCTTTCCTACATGCAGAAAGTTATTCATAATCTTTCAACACCTGACATCTGGCACAAGCACCTGTGAGAGATCAAGGTTTAAACAGTGATGCACTGTTAATTATTATAAGAAATAGGCTTTCCAGTTCATAAATTCCTGTAAGCTTTTTATGTTTCTCAAGCAGATTTCATTCATTGGCTTGTTTAGAAACTGGCTGATGAGTTTGCTGCACTGTAGGCTATAGACCTGCATCTGGGACCATGTTGGGGCCAGGTTGCTGTGTGGCTGGCAAGGCTTCCTTATATCATCCTGAATGATTTTTCCTTCAGGTCATATTGGTCTTTGAGGAAATTTTACATGGTTTTACAAGAGTAAATAAGGCCCTATACAAATTCCACTGCTGAGATGACATCCATTTTCAAACGTATATCTAAAGTATTACATATAAACTATTCCTCTGATCTTTCCCTCACCCCCTCCTCTTTAATGTAAATTAAGCTAACTTCCCAAAGAGGTTTTTCTCTAACTAGTCCTAGCAGAAAAAAATGTCTAAGTCACTTCCCAGAGGCCTTTCTTTGGAACAAATCTCCCGTAACCACAAAAACTGTTTTTTTTTTTTTTAAAGAGAAATAAATATTTTTCTCTCAACTAGACAAAGTTAGAAATGAAACTGAGACATAAAAATCTTATTTCGGATACGTTCTTAGGTAAATTTGCGGAATGTGACATTTGCTGATTATTTATATGTGGTATATGTATACTAAACCTGCCAGAATCTCTGCTGAATCACTTTTAATGTGTCCAGATTTAAAAAGAAAAAAAAAATTGATATAGAAGTCTAAGATATTTAGGCAAAAGTAGCTTGCAAGTGGTCCAGCCCAAATCCAGACCACAAGACTAATGTCTTCTGTGTTTCATTTAAAAATCTGCATTAACTATTTGTGGCTATACCTATTTGACTCTGTAGTACATCGGAAACAAGGATAAGTGTTCTCAAAACTGGTTAGGACATACCAGCTAGCCATACCAATCTTACCACACAAACACCCAAGAGAGTGGTGAAAACAACAACAACCAACCAACCAAAAGCAAACAAAAAAAGCACCTCAATTTAATAGGATTTTTGCATAGAGATGGTTCTCATGCACAGAATTGAATCTTTTGAACAGGGTGGTGGGTCACTGTTCACATGTCTAAGGGCGCTTCCAAAATTTTCTCAAGCTGTATGGGATGAGACTCCCTGAACCTCTGTTCTGCTAAAATCATATAGCTAGCTGACCAGCAGTCCCACCCGCCTACTCACACACAGACGGACAATGCCTGCTACCTACTGTTGATGTCTGACATCTATGCCACCGTTCCAGAGCCTACAGGAACAGTGTCTATGGACTATTTACAAGTACTTCAGCTGCGCACATTTTGGTCAGTCCTAAAGCAGGAACCTCCTGTGAGAGCCCCTGGGCTGACCAGGCTCTTCACTCGTGCCATAATTTTCATCTCCAGTTCAAGCAACAGGAAGACTACACTGTGTAGTCTCAGGCCAAAGAAAGTCTCTAGATGCTGCATCAGAAACCAGATTTTAGACCACAACTCTAAGAATAGGAAAAGCAATAAAGCACAATCTTCAGCCTTGTCCTGGGTTAAGCTGAGACAGAGTTAACTTTCTTCATAATAGCTAGCAAGACGCTGTGTTTTGGATTTGTGCTCAGAAGAAAGCTGATAAAAAGCGATGTTTCCGTGGCTACCAAGGTCTTTCGGCTTCTCTGGCTATCCACAAACAGGAGAAGCAGGGAGGGAGCACAGCCCCAGTTACCAGCCCAGGATTTGATCTTAGGTTCGGGGTTGAGACCCAAAGTGGCCAATAATCTATACCATAACATACACGTCATGCCCAGTATGTAGGTGAGGACCCTCTGGAAGATCGTCCCTGTTGGTTCCGGATCTCTTTCGCTCCGGATCATCTCACTCCAGGTGGTCCCTCTCCCAAGACCTCCTCTCCACCCCCCCCCGGTGAGCTATCGGTCTGGGCCGCTCGGACTGTTATCTCCGTTCCGTGAGTGCGGTTTCGGGACTCTCCCTGCTTTGGGATCATTACCCAGGAACAGGCTGAGCCCTTGGTCATCAGGTGGGGGGGCAGTATCACTGTGTATCACTCATTTGTATATAGTATTATTTTCAATATTGTTGTAGTTTAGTTTTTGAGTTGTTCTTGTCTCAAGCCACAAGTCCTTTTTTCCCTTTACCCGTTATATTCTCTCCCCTATCCACGGCGGGGAGGGGTGACAGGGACAGATGGGACTGAGTGAATGGGTGTCCAGGTTGGCCCCCAGCCAAGGGCAAACCCATCACAAACCTAAATATGCTGTTATCTCACCTGAATGAAAAACTAATTTGCTTGATAAACAGTTAGTCAGGCACATAATTAATTTAAACATAAACTGAGAATTGCAAATACCTTTCTCATCTTTTGCCTTTGGTTTTCCTTTGAATGTCTTATTTCTGTTATTCATTCAGTAACAATAACTGAAAATGAATTTAGTATCAGCATGCATTAGGATAGGAAAATATTGTCTTGTCCTAAATAAGCTTATTAAAGCATCAAATGAAGCTGGCTTTCTGTTTGCTTTTTTGGTGAACAGATGCACAGAATAAGGGAAACAAAGTTTATAAATAAGAACATTAGATGCAAATTCTTTTTTGTAGACAAAAATACATGTGTTATGCAAGCATTGTGGTTATTTTTATTTTTTTTTGCCTGAAGAATTAAAATAATATTTCTTGTTAAAAAGAGAAACTAAAATATGAATTATGACTAGACTGAGTTTTAAGTAAATATTGCTGACTAGATGAAGACTAACAAATCAGAAAACTTAAGCAAATCTCTGTTCTCAGACCAGTTCCTGAACTGTTATTTGTGTTGAATAGTACAACCTTACCACAAGTTACATTGATTTCAACATATAAAGGTGATGAAAGTAAACCATAAATGAAGACATTTTATATTTCAAATTATAATATATTTATCAAGGCCAGTTTATATGGTTTTGGCTTCTTCATAATAATGTTCAAAAGAAAATAGTTTAATTCAGGATTTTCACCTGTGCTGAGCTTCATGTACTTTACTATTCCCTGGTTCGAATACAGCATAAGCTGCAGGTAACATTACTGCTTCATATTTGGTTTAGACTGAGTAAGGAGTTTATGTTCATTTTGAGACATGTATGAACAGAAATACAATGTCTAGGAGTTGTATTCAGAGTCAGCATTTTCAAGAAGTAAAGCATGATGGACAGAATTCATAAACATCAGTACTTTCCAAATTAGAGATCAAATGCTCTGTTAATAATCAGCTCACTCTACAATGCGGTTGAATGCAGTTACTTTGCTGTGTATATTCATCCATGACAGCTTATAAAAATATTTAATGCCTTTAGAAAATACAGCAGTATTTAAACACAATTATGTAAAGAAAGTGTATAAAATTTTAAAAGTTATGGTCCCTCTAAGACCCTTGCAAAATTTGGAATTACGTTATCCATAGAAGAAATTAACAAATATGCCATCAAATTAACTTTGATATGTAAAGCAAAGCAAGTTTCTTAAGTATTTCCTTGTGACTGATGAAAATGAATTACAGAAAAACACACCCAGTCTCCATATGGAACTATTTTTAGTGCAATCTCATTGACATAAATGAGGCTAGAAACTGTAGAAATAGAATGTAATTCAATAGCACAAGGGCCAGGGTCATACACTTGGGGACTAATAATAGTTTCTACTAGAACCTGAGAGCTTATCATTTGGAAACAGAGGACAAAAGCCTGGGACTACTGTTTGATTACAATATAACCATAAGCAACCAATATGCAATGTCTGGAAAAAATGCAAATTTCATCTTAAAGCACATCAAGCATGGGGTTTTTTTGAGTAGTGATAAGATATTCACGTTATTGTACAAGACATTGGTGGCCAGAAGTAGACTACTACTATAGCTCCCGTCTGTTGACATTCTTCCCAAATCAGCTCCTCCTGTTCCCACTTGTACCAGAACAAGCCCTTAAACAGGGAGCAGCAAGACAAGTATAGGGCACTGACAGCAAAATTCTTAGGCTGAAAAGACTTTGAAGTATGTTACAGGACTGATCAGAGGGATAAAGATGAGATAACAGAGAATGATTTTGGTATAAGGTTGCTTAGATTTTTGCTCTATTACAGGAAACACTAAAGAATGACAAAGCAGGATTTGAAAGCTTTTCCTGAGAGCTTAGTTTCACACATCTAAATGGATCGTGACAGCGTGATCTTGGATGGAATGAGACTGCAGGGACACTACATGTCTGTTACTGTGATTGTCTTTGTTTCTACCTAAAACTGAGAAGCAGAGAAATGTACTGAGCTGAATAGCATTCCTG
>NW_010100229.1:17448-61115 GCF_000699245.1 Pterocles gutturalis
CTTAGATATCATAAGATTTCTTTATTCGTGACAGACTTTTATGTGGGAGGTATGAAAGAAACAGATAATTCCAAAGATTAGGAAGTGTCACTGGAAACAATCACTTAATAATAACTCATAACTGAGCATGTACACAGACTTATCACTAAAGAACAAAGCAGACAATGCACACTGACCCTCCAAAACTGAGGCATTACTTTCCAGGACATATATTAGTAGTAGCATTTGTCCTGTGGGAAAAAAATCTGGAAGGTAGAAATTCCCAGGATATGATCAATAGTATAAAATCTATAGGAAGACAATGGCAAATAGCTGTTTTCCCGGATTCATATGATGAATAGCACTACATGTGATGACTGAGAGCAGGAATTTTTAGTGAGGAAAACATTGCTGAAACTGAGTTTCTGGTGACCCAAAAGCTGCCAGTGTGCATAGTGATAGAAGATGGACTGTTATTTGTTCAACCATGCCCTCTGTAACTATACAACAGGAGTGATGAGGAGTTTGACTGCAATTGTATTTTGGAGCAATTTGTAATTTCTTCTTAGCAGTACTGATGCATAATGAAATCAGGTCTGAAACATGATGTATGACAACAAAACAACTAAAGGGTCAAGTGTGGGCCATCAATAATAAATCAGTCAGGCAGGCAGTCACACACACAAAAATGTGCAGTACGGAGGAACACCGCATCTACTGAGCAACAGACAAATATTTAAGTAACAATGTGATCTCAAACATCCTATGTCTGAAAAAGAATTAACATCATGGACCATAATCAGCATCCCTCCAAAAATGCAAGGAAATATTTCAGAGAATTGGACACCAAGAGACCCAGCTACTGTTTTCATTATGGAACCATCACAAAACCAGTCTCACATTTTCCCTACTGGAGATACTGATGAAGCATACAGAAGGAACACATTCTATTACGAATGAAATGCCAGAAATGCCATGGTAGACTGGCAGACAAAAAAAAACTGTAAAAACCTTTTTGTTACAGGAAGGATCTATGACGTCTCAACTCACTGAATAGTACACTGAATATAAGTTGATAACCTGTATGTCTGAGGTTGCACTTGCTGAATGAGGAGGAAATAGCTGATTTATCAAATGTTAAGGATGGCAAAAAAGGGTTATAACATACAATCTCCAAATAATATCTTCTAGAATTTTTGGTAGGTACCAAAAGAAATATGCATATATGCACATGTCCTCCAGGATAAGCTGAACCAATTTCTAGGCATCAAGTTTGTTAGAATTATGCTCTTAGAAAAGGAAGGGTCAAACCAGAGTCTTTTCAGAACTGTTCGTAAGAATAGTGATAGCATCAAAACAACTACTTGCAGATATCCGGCAGCGAGTTGGGGGGTTGGGGTGGGGGGGGCAGGAAATAAATTGACTTCTGAAAGATAATGCCTATTAAAGTAAAATATAAATAATCCATCAATACAAAGGATAATCAAAATATATTTCAGGGTTCAGTGGTGAGAACTCAGATGTGTGATTTTTTGTAGATTAGCAGTGAAGGAAGTAAATATTTGCAATAAAAACCAGAGCTGTGCAAGTCTGAATGATTAACATAAAATACTCATGGATAATAATATCCTTTAATTTTTAAGAAGACACTGCTGGAAATTAACAAGAAATACTTACTAGCAGAGTCTCAAGGGGAAAAAATAACAATTAAAAAAAATCCCTTATTGCCCATTTAAGAATGTATCTGAGGTGCAGAATTTGTTCTAGGATGTATTGGAAAGTACCATGAAGAAATCCCTGTGTGGATCCAAGTTCCAGTTGCTAGGTGTTGCTAGGTGTATAATAGGCACTTCGAACAAGCTCTCTTTCAGAAAACAGCACAGAAGGCTCTGTCCAATAGTAGGGAGTTTAAAATTATGTTGAACATCCTTCATGTATCTTATGGAAAACACAATAAAACTTTGAACAAAACAATAGATCTTGAAACAATTCACATCTATATGGTAATAATGTCACCAGATGGAAGGGAATGAAATACAATTAGGGATGACTCGGTTTATTCAAATATAAACAACAAGAAAGAGGAGTACAGAAGAGATGGAATGGAAAAAAATATTTTTCTTCAATTGAGGTACTTTTCTTTTGTAATCTAATATGTACGGCGTTTATCCAGTAGAGGGGAAACAGTTCATTTTCTTTCAGTAAATAAAATTGTAAACTGACATTGCCCTGTTTCCAGAGTTGTCAAAAATCTTTTAAAAACCCATCCTGTTTCGATACACTATTCGTGTAACAGTTTGGGACGTGTGTGTTTGGGGTGCTCTGGGATGTGCCCAAATGCAGAAGAGGGAACTAAGCTTTTGTTTCCTTTCCCATTTCTAAATGCACAACTTGGGTGAAACCGTCAGAACATCACTTGTTTCTTATGTGAAAAAAAATCATTTCAGCTCAACACTTCTTTGGATTTTATTGTAAATTCTCTGAAAGTACAAAATCATGTCAAATAGTGTTTCTTTGTTTTCGTGTTGGTTTTTTTTCCCCCTCTTGGAAGAATTTCTTCCTTCCACTGGAAAAAAAAAAAAGTAACAAAACAATGGAAATGCTTCTATTTTTGCATATTCTAGGCTGAAATGTATTTTTTGACATCTTGATTTTGTTACTAATATCTAAACTTAGAAACTAAAAATGTCATAAAACAGGACAGAGCAAATGAAAACAGAGGAATCTACTGACCCAGATTGAATCCCCAATACAAAACATATTCTGTAAAGCACTACAAAGAGAGTACTGTTTAGCAGTGGAAAAAATTTGCAGCCTTATGGAATCTTAACACTGTACTGAAAAAGCATAATCTGATTCATATCTAATGCTAGAAACAAGGAAGTGGGCCTACCAGGAGGTTATCCATGAGAAAGCTATGAGCAAGATACTAACATTGTATTTTTCAGGCTATGAAGAAGGGACTGAGAAGGACACATCTTCAGGAAGACAATGCTGATGGTTCTAAGAAATGTGCTTGGTGTCCACAACACACTGAGGCTGAACAAAACAGATTCAAGATAATTTCAGCAGAGCATTTGGGAATATCTCTGGCAGCCCATGAAGGGATGAGAAAACTAAGTTGCCAATAAGGATGACCAAGAGATTGACTTTCTTCTGGCACTCTCAGCCCAGCTCAGTGCACCATGCAGTCCACTACAGGTGCTGATAGAGTGGATATTGACAGTTGCTTCCCGTGAAGGATACAAGCCTGCAATGGAAAACAAAAGTGTAGACTTAGCACATAGATTAAGTAAGCAATTATCTGGGGGAATAACAACGTCCATGAGGAGCAGGCATGGGTCTGCTTCCCACCTAATGATGGAAGAGGCTGTTTTCAACTCCTGACGTATACAAGCCCTTAAAGCAGGAAAGTACCCCCAATGATAGCAGAAGCTGCAGAACGGTCTCCATTCCAATCTCCCCCAATGTACAGGAGCATCTCTCCACCCTTAGGTTTCATGAAACACAGTAAGCAAAAGTTGGCAGAGCAGCTGAAAAATTCCTCCCTTTGCTCTGCACAATGGCCTGTTGTTCACAGGATTTTTTATTATTTTTTTTTTCCATCTGGAAGGAGGGGTATATGCGTTCAAAATCTCTTAGTTGGGAAAGAGGTCTTCAGAAGTTCATAAGTCCAACTCCAATAAGAAAGGTTAGAATGTATTTCATTTACTCAAATAAGCTACTTCCGAATGATCAAATATCAGATCAAGCTGTCAAAAAGATAAACTCTTTTAAAATTAATTATTTCTAATCGGTAAGATTTTTGTTAATCTAAGATTTTTTTTTCCACTCAGGCTGTAAGCAATCAGTAGCTATAGTGTTCCCCTGTGCTGCAAGATTTGGTAAGAGAATTAAAATTTATTATAAGTGTTCACAAGCAGTAGTGATAAGACTGGCTCTCCAGCTGCATGACTGCAATTATGTCATAATATGTAGGAGTGGATGTTTCAGTGACCAGTGCTAAAACAATATTTCTTTCCTCTGATAAAGTCAACCTAGTTTGTTGTGTTAACCTCGTGTGCACATTGCTGCAGTCTGGGCTACTGGTGATATTACTTTGAGATTCTTGGGTGAAAGATCCTTTGTAAAGTGATTTGCAAATAGATTAAGAGTCAATTAAATTCACATTTCAGATGAATAAATCAATTTTAAAAACTCTATTATGCTCTGGCTCACTGATGTTGTTCAGAATGCAAAATATACCTCTCGATTTGCAAATACGAGTCGGTATCTATTTCTAGCAGCTAAATGGTTTTCTTTCTCTCTTTCATTCTGCTTATAATCATTCCTCAAAAGACAATGAGAAAAACTGTCTGAATGCCAGAAATGATCATTTAGATAGAAATGTTCCCTGGTCTGTTGCCAAACACTTGGAAAGGTTAATAAAAACATTAATACTGTACTCTACTGGAAAAGTGGGTATTGTTATCTCGGATTATAAACTTACCTTAGTCATAAACTTAGATTCCGTGTTCTAAGTAAGAACAAAGTTTAATGGAGAATTTGAAATAAAAATAAATGATCTGACAAGGAAAGAGTAATTTATTAGACTGAACTTGAAAAAAAGCTGCAGATTTGGCTTGATAAGTTTTGGCTTTGACTGTAACATAAGGAGTCTGTTTATACAAAAAAGAATAAAATGTAAAACAAGAAAGACTAAGATTCTGATAACACATACAAATACACTTCCAAGAGTCAGTGATATTTTACATCTACTTGATAACTACAGGGTGTATTTTTAGGGTAATTTAAATCATAGATGGAAGAGTTCTATCAAGTTATCATGCAGATCATCTTATTTCTAATTAAGAATTTTTCCCTAAACACACTTTGTAATGCTTTGACCTCTCTGGTCTTATGTATCCGAAGACATGGGTGCTCCTGCAGGATTCTTTAAGAGGTTGTTCTACACATGAATGAATCTCACTGTCTGTAAATGTGTCCCACTATTCACTTTAATTATTTCCCTTTTTATAAATTAAAATATGTTTCATAATCATAAATATTTCTTCATGTGACTTTTTGGTTAAATATTAGTAAGTGATAAGCCATGTAGGACTAATATTCATAGTTGATACAGAATTTAGATGTGTGCTTTGGAAAATACATTTTATTTACCATTGCTCAGTAAAAGATTTCTGAAGTTCTTTAATTTCCTGTGCAGTCCTTTCTGCTAATGCTGCTGGCTTCTCCTTGGTATGGCTTCTTTATTGGGAAAAAGATTGGTTTAACGCTCCTTTGTGTTCTCCTAAAATAATCTAATCTCATTCATTACTTTCAAGAACTTTACTCAAGTAATGAGAAATCATGCAGCACAGCCTATAGAACACAGTACCATATAGTGTACCCTCATACAACTCTCCTTGCTTCGTAAAACTACTCTTCAGGGAGTATAGACTTGCCTGTTTATTGGTGTCTGTAACCTAGACAAATGTCTCCCCTCTTTGAGGCTGCTCTATTTTACACCAGTTTGATTTTCTATGCACCCTAATAGAGAGAGTAAATTTTTTAAAATTCCTGAACTTTAACATTGTCAATAGAGTTTCGTTGTTTGAATCTGTGGGGTGGGCAAGTAGTCTTCACGTAAGCTAGCATGTAGGTGTAATACATGTAGGTTAGAGCAGTAAAGGGTTGAAGAATACTCTGCTGTAGCTTTTCCCACAGAACAAACAACACTGCTGTGTGCAGTGGTTCAGTTGACAGATGTTGGTATTCCATAAATTCATCCCAGAACCCCACAGAAATGTGGTTGTATACTCATATTCTCAGTGAAAGATCATGTGCATAAGGCTTGTATGGTCTAGGTTACAGCCTGCAGCTAAGTGCATCAGCTTCAAAGAACTTGGGAGAAAGATGATCAGTTCTCTGTCTCTCTTCTGTCTTTGCCTTTTCTACTGTTTGTGTTGACTAGCCACAGGCTTGACAAATGATTTAGATAGTAGGGGACAAGAAAAGAAATAGAAATGGTAAAAAAGTAGATCATGTTGACGTATGTAACAATACACTGAACTGAGACTTAGTGGAAGAATTCACGTCTCGGTTATTTTTAGAAGGTAATATAAATACAGAAAAACAAGCAGGAAAGGATATAAGAAATCATAAGAAAGAGTAAAAAAACTTTTCAGATAAAAGCAATGTTTTTAAAACAGGTTTCACAGTAAAAATACTGTCTGATGTCATTTTTGGGATGGTAGAATCTATCTTTGTCAATTCATGGAGAACAGATAACATCACATGTTGCTTGGCAAATGTGACTTTACCATTACTGACAATGGTCATAGGCTTTGTATGAACCTGCAGGCTCCTTACTTGTCTCGGCTTGTCTTGGCCTGACCTTCTTTTGTCTTATTTTAACTGCTGTCCCCCTGCCAAGTGACTATTGCCCAGCCTGTTTCAGCCAAAACTCTGTGAACACCTTGTAGTGAAGGCCTGACAAACCTTGGACAAAGTGACTGCAAAGCAAACGTTATCCCTTTGCATCGTCTGAGACTGGGGGAAGCTATTCCAGGCTTTGCGTGGAACAGATGAGAAGGAAGCAGCCTGTGTTAAGGAGTTGTGTAGAAGGAAACCAAGGGAGACCCCCAAGAGTGATGTGGAAGGAAGCTTCTATGTCACACTCCTCCCAGCAGAGAGGAGGAAGTCCCTGCCATGAGCTCCTAGCAAAGACCATGGGATACTGACTGTTTCTAGTAATTTCTCTCTCCTTCTGTTTGAGTAAGACTGACATGTCAGAGTTAGGACCGGTGAATTATTGGAAGGGTGATCGCAACACCAGAGAAAGCAGGTATGTAACTGGAAGGTTTTATACAACCTTTTTAGCTGGATGAGGCTCATACATATCATATTAGATATTTGATATGCTAATGTGATAATTGGCCTAATAATGATTTCTTAGTTCCATGTATGTGTCCACTTTTGCCCATAACAAGATTTCAAGTGTAACATCTAAGAGTAATGGAAAAGGCAAACAGGTTTAAAGAAAGACATAGTAAAAAAACTATCATCTCTTGTCACATGGGAGGAAGAAATTGTAAAGCAAATGTCATATTGACTTTTTCAAAAAACAAACCAATTCAAATTTAATTTCCTTCTATGAGAGGACAGTAGGCTTCATAGATCAAGACTTTTGAGGAAAGGAGTCAGGTTGAAAAGATGTATAAAAGAAGTGTGGAAATTTGTGACTGTGGGGCTCAGCATTGTACAGCGATGCAACAGTCAGACTGAGTTCAATGCTGGCGGAAGACACCTCCCAGCATGTGCCTAGGTCTGCCTGAACGTCCTTACCTCTGGATACCATGAGTAGCTTAAATCCAACTAGACTTTTGACTCTAAGGGATGCAACAAGTAGGGACTCACAAGTCAGGTTTGTGCATGTGACCTCCCAGGGTGCTTTCTCACTGGTGTGTGGATCAGTGGGCTGTTGGGAGATGCACAGAAGCCCCCCCTTCCATCTCCAACAAGTGGTGTAGATAAGTAAGGGAAGCCATGCCCAGAAGAGGTGGGAGGTATTTGTCCTGTACGAGAGGAGGGGGAAGAGCACATAACTATGCATATTTTATGCAGGTGGGGGTGAGAACTTGGGGGGATTAGTTACAGAAGGATGATGAAACTTGTCAATGTTTACAGTCATTTTGTGAATGCCCACTGTATTTGTTTTCTTGATTCTGTATGGATAGTTCAGAGATTGCTTGCTAATTGCATTTCATTAATATTAAATCTATAAACTGCTTCAATCTTGATTTGGTTTAAATCACACGAGGAATTAATTCCAGTGACTGATGCTGCAATAAGAAACTGTAATCTGCTGTGGCTCAGACAAAAAGCCACAGGTTTCAATGAAGAAGAAATTCAAGTTGACTGTTAGGAAAATCTTTCCAAAAGTAAAAGATAATAAGACATTGGAATAGGTTTAGAGAACTGTCATCACTGGAAGTTTTCAAGAGTATTGGAAGATTTCTAAGAACAGATTGCATAAATATATATCAGTAAAACAGATATAAATTGTCTTCAGAATGGGAAGAAATTCCAAAATCTAAGACGAAAGGATTTACATTATGTATTCATTAAGTTTACTTTAGCTTATACATTCAGGTAAATATATTATGTGAAAATAATGATCCGAAGTTGAGAAATGGCTAATAAAATGGTAGAAAGTGGCACAAGAAGACATAGAAAAAAGGAACTATTTAGAACATCTAAGGACTTAACAATGTCCTTCGACACATAGTGGGGCTACAAAAGTATAGTATGGTATTTTATTTGTTTTGATGCAATCAGCATTATGTAGGGATTCCTATCACTTCAGTAGCTGATTTTACAATATTCTATGAGAAGAACAGACCCTGTCAACCCATCATTAACTTGATGGGGCAAATAAAGAACTATCTGTAACAACTGTATTCATTACAATGCTGTTATGATGGTTTCAGTTGCTGCAGAGCTGCAGAATATTTCTGGTTGCTTTATTGTTACAGTATGTATGAATGACAAGGAAAGTAGCAAATATTTCTACTACAGCCATTCATTCCATACTGATAAGATACTCTAAGGCAAGGTCATGATCTGGGATACTATCCATTTTGACTGAAGAAATCTCACTCCTGTGAGATGTTTCTAGCTTTGGTTTGTATTCAGACAGAATAAATACAAAGCACAACAAGGCTACCATAATCTTGCATGTCGTGCCCCATCACACATGAGAACTCTTAATCTCAAGGACTTTATTAAGCTGAATTTAGCTGCTATCGTTGTTATAATTAGAACTTCGAGCAAAATAAGTAGCAAGCCCAAAAAAGTAATAACTTCAAGTAACTAAAGGTAATCAATACAGAATAGTAGTAGTAGTAGTAGTATAGTAGTAATTAACCAGGGGAATCTATCTTAAATTATAGCAAAAAGTAATATATTCCTTTCTTGATCATTGTATATAAGATTTGATTCTAGTTGTGCTATGCCTTAGTTCTGAATGTGTACTTTTTTCTACTCTTTAGAAAGTTTCATGTTCATAATTTTTTTGGTAAGTGGAATACTTAAGTTACTCATGACATATTAAAATGTTGGAGTTTTATTTTGTAGAGCGTTTTTCCACTACCCATTGGATTTCTTTTCTATTTTTTAAATTCATTTATTTTCCTTATTTTTTCTTCTACGACCAAGTTGCTCATGGTGTGGTCTGAACTAATGCTGTAATTCACGTCTCTCCATTCACTGCCACAGTGAAAACCAAGCCATTGTTCAAATGGTCATTTTAACTCAACATTAGCCCTAATTTGTCTCTGTACAGTGCGGCCTAAATTTTTCCATTGCCTGGCAATTATTTACCCTTGCCTCGGCCCAGTGTTGAAACAAGCACTATATATAACTGCAAAATTAGCTGAATCAGGGAACTGATCTGATTGTGAATTATTTTTTTTACCTGTTAAATTATCTGCAAGGGAGGGGCTATTTTCCACTTCATAATGCCCATGGTCTGAGTCGTTTTTTCTCAGCTCCCCGGCTAAATGCCTACATTTTTTTTTCAAATAAACTGCTCTTGCTATATTATATTTAAAGTACAATTGTTTAAAATGAACTAATAACTTTAAAAATATGGAAGTGACTGCAAAAAAAAATAAATAGTATAATGTCAAATGTATGCTAAGTCTGTTTTAGATATGGGTTACTTTAATTGTGCTTTAAAAAATAACTGGTAGACCAGAGTAATCCCTAATTTTAGTGTGTTGTCTTATTTGAAATTGTGCAGGATTGCTTTTCTCATTTTCTTGTAAGTAGAGTGGAAAGGTATTGCAGTTTGCATATATAACATTAAATACTACAAGTGAACAGAAAGTGTTGGAACTACAGCAAGTAGAAAGGTGAACATTTCAGCCTCGATCCTGTATTTGTCTACCTGCTTTTTGGATACCTTACCTGTACTTTTGCACCCTCTCTCAAGGTTAAATGTTCTTTCATCATAGAGACTACTGTAATTAATGTGAAATTCACACATATGATAGGATCTTGTAGTAGGTTAGAAGTTTTAAGTACATCATTTTAAGTACTACAACTGAAAAAAAAACAGGGCTAGAAAATTTATGGAGTAAAGGAATTTTCTGGTCAAATTCTGGTCACTGATGAAACCATTTAAATTTTTGCTCAGTTTCATCTCCACCAAGTCAAAATGAACACAGTTTCTCAGTTATGTCCCTTCTTTACTCACAAGTTTTCTCATGCCAAGCATCCAAGTCTTCTTTCTACATAATAGAATATATTTTAGCAGACAAGGTCACTAAGATCTGTAAAACATTCAAAAGTCACCTTCTCTCCTATTGCAGTCTCCCTGCACAATGCCCCTTTACTTCATACTGCTTGTTATATCTCTTGGGGTTGAAGCATTAAGCTAGGTTTCTGCTGACCTGACCATGAAACTAAGTAGCAGTGCTGAATAGCACCTACCAAGTTACAGCAAAAAGCAAAGGCTTTTCATTTAATTAAATGAAAATGAATAATTTAATGAAGGCCAGTCATTTAATTCAGCTGGTCACCAACCAGCAGGAGACTACAACTAAAATGCAGCCTGGGCATCCGAGGTAAGGAGTAGAAGGAGAACTGAGCCAATTCCAAGAAACTGCTATATAAAGGAGAACCGCATGCCCTTCCTGAGATTCTGAATAAAACACTCTCAAGAGTGCCCCTCATTTAGTTTGTTTTTTAACGACTCACAGCTGAAAGGCCCATGCAGCTTATGGGTTTGCGTAACCAACTATTGCTGGGTTCTATGGCTCAGTGTTGCTCTGAACTTAGAAAATGTGCATCTCGACAACTGGAACTCACTGGCCTCAGCCTCCAAATAGGTAGACAGATAGATAGATAGATGGATGGGTGGATAGATAGATAGATAGATAGATAATTTTTAAGTGTTAAAACTTTGAAAAACACACTTTTTTATGATTTGGCAGAATACAAGTTCAATCTAGCCCTTGGAGAATAACTTTACACAAACTCTCTAGTTGTGCTACTTCCAGTATTATTCATGTACTCACAGAGCTGAAAAATAAATTTGAGATAATTGAATGTTTGAAACAGTAACTTTTTTCTTCCTTTTCAGTGTTATCCTTAATTTTCTTCCACTTGCCAATCGTTCCCACTCCTGTAGGGAAGATAATCACAGGATATTTTAGTAATATGATGTTATTGTAGATACTGCATCTGAAATGAAATTATTTCCATTACATCTGTGAGTTTTTTTCCCCTCCTTTGAAAGAATATGGATAATTTGTCCAATGAATGTGGAAATGAGGGTTTTTTTCAGCTTTTTGCCTAATTAATGACCTGTTCATGCTGAGTGCTTTTGTTGAGGACTCTTAATTCATATACAGCATGAGGGAGATTTAATGATTTTTTTTTAAAAGATGACATTTCAGTGCATATTATTCCACTCACTGTTGCCTTCCAATTTTTTGTATTTTGTACAGTTGAGTCCCTATCATGTTTTTTGCATACCTCAAAATTTTCTGGTCCAATTCCTGAAAAAAATTTACTTCTATAAAATCAAATGGCAACCTCAACATACAAGCTTAGTATCTGAAGCAAAGTAAATTAGAATTCAGATTGCATTCTTAAAAAAAAGTTGTGGTTTTCTTCTTTCTCTCCCCTCCCCACAAGCACAGTACAGTTGTTATGATCTGGTGTTCTTATGTCAAACATGTAAAAAACAAGGTAGGAAATAAAGGTTGTAAATATGGTCCAGAATGTATTTTTTTAGGTAAATCATATTTGAGATACATGCTTTTTTCTTGATCACTGCTGGAAATCATTATTTCTGAAGGAGGAAACTCACTAATGTGGGATAGAAGCTGGGTTTACAGAAAGAATTAGATCTTCTAAGAAGCCCTTTGTGTGTTTTAATGAAGTCAGTCTGTCTCAGGAAGTTGTAAAAGATAATTTAATTTTGCATAATGTTCTTTTTCATTATTCAACTTTATCACTAATATAAAATTCTCTTTCTCTTCACTGAGCCTCCTGTAGCAAGATATACTCATTCTCACTTGGTCTTTCTTGGCTTAACTTGCCATGTTGGCTCTGTTGACAGCCTGTTTGGGAGAGGAAAATCCCTTCAGAGGATCACCTGTTTAGGCACTTCTGGTGCTTAATTCCACCAGCTATCATGGGAAACTTGAATAGAAGTTGAGCCATATCACCAAAGATATAAGTTAGGAGAGCTGAAACCTAACCCTCCTTTGTATATTTTTATTTCTGGAAATATATGCCTTTTAAATTAATTAAACTTTGATAAACAATATTGTCTGTTTATGCAACCGTAATATAATTAAGTAATTGAACATCTAATATGATTTTCAAAATTTTCCTTATTTCAAAGTGAGATAAATAATGAGATAAAACAATAAGAAGATAAAACAAACTTGTTTCAGTAGTATTTAAATTAAAATGTCTAATATTTTTACCCATCATTGTGTATTTTATCTTGTTTTAAAACTGATGTGCTTCCAATCTATTTCTTTCATTGATTAAATTTTTCTTTTAATATTATTTGGATATGGGAGCTCGAATTCCTTTAAGCAGAAAGTGTCTATGAGTTGTAAGCATTAGCTGCTCTTCCCTCTAGAGACACAGCTACTTCTGGGCACATCTAGCAACAGGTATTAGCCTACCTGTATAATTTATTCTGCCTTCAAATGCCTTCAACACAGTGTCTAAGCACAGATCTGAGGGGTGTGTCATGTTAGACACTTAATTTATACATATTCATGATGTTGTTAAGATTAATAATCCTTATCTTCCCTTTGCTTGATCTGCTCCTAATTATCTCATTTTGACATGAAAACCTGCTTGTTTGTGGGTGCCTTCTGGGACAAGAAAGATTTAATGATTTGGGAAACACTCTGTTTCCATTTGCATGTACATGATTCACTTTTTTTGAGGAAAAAAAAAAGTTACTGCTTTGTCACTTCACATTTGTATATGATAGGTAGCTGATATAGAGTAAAAGTGTTTTGATTGCTGGCATTGATGTAATGGATGTGCTTGCACAGTGATCTGGAGATTTTTTGGGAGCAGCTTATAGATCTCTGGAAACAGCAAAAAATAACAATTCTACTAGGACTGAAAGCAGAGCAGCCATCCAACATCTCCCACCTTTGATTATCACACCTAGACCTTTGAGGTAACATTGGGATTCAGTGTCAGCATTACTCCTTACAACTCCAAAAGAAGATTAAAACATTTTCCTGAGGGTCAGTGTGGGCTAGTGGATCAGTCTGTCAGTCAGATGAAAATCCTAGCACTGTTAACTCATTTTTTTCTGAAATTGACCAAAGCACTAACTACTACTTTCTTTGTTGCACACTTACTCTGTGTCATTTGTTCATAATTTTTTAAGCTAAATATATAGTTATTTTGAAGTAACTTTTCTATTGAAATCCTTGCTGTGCACACTTCTTCCCTCATCCTTCCTCATTTCTCATTTGGTAAAAAAGACTTAAAGGCGTGATTGCTCTTAACAAGCCTCAAGTAATCTCAGAATAAAAATTTGTTTCTAGGATGAGAATTTAAGGACAGATTTAGCATTTTATCTGCTGTAGTCACTGGTATTCACAATGTATCTGTTCCTGCTGCACAGTGCAACATGTAACTTTACTATGTGACAGTATTTTATATTTAAATATATTTTCTTTGTTACTTATTTAAGAATACATTAGTTCATCCACCATGCCTTCTGTTTTCACTCACTGTGCAGTTGAGGAACTACAGGATTTGAATAACAGGAACATACATGGTGTTGCTTCCACAAAGAAAAAACAAACAAACAAACCAACAGACAAACAAAGATAAGAAACGTCATAGAAAAAAGATTTTAAGAATTATTGAAAATCTGCAGAATATTACAAGGGAAAAATTAAGGAAGACTTAATTTGTCAATAAGTAGATGAGCATCAGGAATCTTTTTTTTTATGCCTATGGTCAGTTTTGGTTTACTCTACTTGCAAGCTAGGAGATAGGAAGGAAGTGATAGAGTATCATCAGTAAAATTATTTGTATTTTCAAAGAATTATTCGTAATCTTATAATAGAAACTTAATATTTACTTGAAGAACTCATGAGGTTCAGACTATGACAGGAGTATTTGCAGCCAAGCTGCCAATTTTAGTGGATAAATATAACCCAAGTAAATAATTCTTTCAAAACTGACTGGAAAGAGGATGGTGGATTGGGGGCTGGTTAAAAGTGTAAAGTAGGTGTTGAATTATCTTCAGATCTGAAGTGTCTCTGAATAATCTAAAATACCTGCTTTTGGCAGATGCTCAAACCATTAACATATATCATAGTTTGGATTGTATATTGTCTATAAAAATTTTATAGAATGCTTCCGTTTGAGGGAATACATTTTGATATTTAGGTCATGTTGCTTTGTGTCCAGGTTCTTTATGTCCAAGCAGATTATTTTGCACCAGATGACATACCCAAATAGAGCAAGATGGTGTATTTATTTTGTTATGAAACAGCAGTCATAGCTAACAGCAGCCTTATGGGAAATATTTCCATATTATTCACATACTTCCGCATTAGGGTTATTACGCATACAAAATCAATATGTATTCTGTAACAGATTTATTAATTTCTCAGCCTATTTATAGTCAAAAGAAATAATTCTGTTACTGTTTTTCTAAATTAAGAGATGTTAACGATTTGTAACAAAACAGTTATCCTCTTATTTTTATTGAGACTTAGCAGTTGAATTTAAAGTACAAATTCTATGCCTATTTAAATCCTAAAAAAATAGGTGAAGACACTTTTATTGCTAGTTACATAATTTTAACTTAAATGAATTGGGGAAATACCTCAAACTAAAAAGTTAAATTCCCGATTTCTTTAAGACAGTTCAGAAAACTTCTTTAAATTAAATGGATGTAATATAATAGCCTTAAACTTATTCACTGCAAGAACTTTTACTTGCCTGAGGGAAATATAAGATCTGGGGAATCCCGCAGAATAATTTTTAAAAATGGAAGAGTTTGGGCCTGTTTCGATGCTTCATAGTTCTGCTTCTAAACCAAAGACCTCAACCACAATACTTAAAGAAGCAATCAATCTAATGAATGTTTAGATTTTCACTGTAGTTGCCACACTTTCTTAAAATACTTTATAAAACCATTCAGGATCAAAAAAAAAATTAAATACTCTTGTAAAACTCCAGAAAAACAAATAAGAGCTCACTTCATAGTTTCATCTTTACATTTAAATTCTGACACATTTGCTAGCAAAGGTGTATGACTGTTTCAGCATAAGTACATTAACTGTATTTTTTCCTTTAATCACCCTGAACAGTTTTTTTGTTAAAATATGTTTGGATTTAAGTTTGCCTAATATTTTTTGAAGCGAAATAAGAAACTAAAGTTACTAGTAAAACTTTAAACTCTTTCCTGGGGGGATTCAAGCATACTGTATGTTAGAGTTTTTATCTACTGAAATTTATATTTGCCTATATGAAGGATGAGTCTGTTTCTACAAAATGTGATAGTTACCGCCATCTTCTTCAGATAGCAGTCAGTCAAGGAAAAGTAAAAACATGTTTCTACTTCTTCCAGACAATTTCCCAATCTGTTGATCTCAGTACCTGAATTGACATATTTGCTTTCCCACAGAAAACTTGTGTGTAACATAAAGCATTAGAACTGATGATCTGAAAAAGAATATTTCCTTCTTCTCCAAGCTCTTTATGCTTCTGTGAATAATTTTGAATTTAAAAGATTTTTTTTTACTCTTCAGACAGTTTTTGACTTTCAGCTCTTTCTTGCTTTGGCCCTAACATTCTCTCAAATCCCATCAGCCAGCTAGGCACATGGAAACAGATACAGGATACCAGACAACATTCATCTAGCTTTTCTTATAATTTTATTTTCATTTTCCTTGATGTCTTTCTCTTTTCTTTCCAAAGTGGAACTGCTTATTTTTAAATTTTATTTAGGTTTTCAATAGTCTTCTGTTTTAATAATATTCATTAAAAAAAAATTAAAAATCTTGTTAATTCCAGTAATCTCTGCCTTTCTTCTGAAAAAATTCTAATTTTCATGCTCGTTCTCTGGTTTGCTTACTGCCAAAGAGACAGATTGTTCATCCATAATTTAATGTTTATTAGCCTTTGAATGTGAATCCCTTTGATTTTCCGTAGTTACAAAAGCTGAAAATAAAACCAGGAATATCTACATTTATAAGTTCTTACATTTCAGAATAAACTATTTCCAAATAATAAGTCAAGAAATCAAATAGTAAGACCAAACAAAAATCTCAATTCTAAGATACATGAAATTGTCACATGTTGTATAGTTAGGAATATAGCTCTTTAATATCTGAATGAAATTCCATATTTTCAATATCAAACACATTCAGCAATCATTCTTGACGTGACCACATGTAATGGTTCATAATCCTGTTGACAAGCCGTTTTCTCTTTTCTGTTGTTTCACTAGCTAGGTGAAGTGGAAAGACTCCACAACTCGTGAAAGTTGTAAAGTAGGTATGTAGTTTATTCAGCGCTGAGACGCATGGGGGATAGCTCCACCAAAGACATGCGTGCCTTTTCGCAAAACCTATCCCTCTATTTATTCCCCAAAATGTTGCATATGCATTAAGTTTTGTAATCCATCCATTCATATTAATTACCCAGCCCCGCCTAGCCCCGCTTCGTATTATAATTAGCTAAAGAGTCCTTCTGCGCCTGCGTAGTGCTCCCTGGTGGTCGTCTGGTGGTCCACAGGATGAAGTAAATGAGTCTTCATCGGAGTTGAACTTCTCACCTCCTGGTCTCTTGCTCTCAGTCCAAAGAACCAGCCTGGTTCCCATCTTGTTTAGAGGCTCCCTATCTCCGTGGCCTTGCAGGTGGTGTATGCTCTCCTCTCGTTTGGGTTAGCAGTTCCTCCCCCCTTATCACAGCTTTGATCCTCTCATCCTGTCTTCACAAGCACGGCAAACGTTAATCATATACTGTCCGAACAGCTATTCTCAATTAGTTATTCCTTCGATCCCTTTTAACTTTAAACCCCCCTGTCTCATAGGCAGACAATTTTAAAAGTGTCAGGTTTTTTTCATTTCCTTTACTCTTTCACAACATAGTTGTCAGATACAGAGTCTTCAGACTACATATATGCTGTGAATAGCCTAACGTGGCCTGCTAAGAAATTAAAGATTTGAACTCTGTCATAGTTTGGTGAGTCTGTACGTAGGAAGTATCTTCTGACAGACAGGAAGGAATTAAGGAGCTGAATTTAAGGCTGGCAAACAGTTGTAGAACTTGCATCATTATGTAAGTAATACCATGTAAAGTTCCATTAGGCAATATTCATCATAATATATTGGGCTTTTTAGTATAATACTAAACAACATTCAAACTAATTGTCATATCATCCTTCTGATTAATAATAATCTAGTTTTTGTCAAACAATGGTGTTGATTATACTGTTAGATGAAACTTTGCACTGTTAGGTTTTTATTTTATTTTGTGCTATTGTATATTAGGCTTTTTACTTCTGTTCAAATGATGCAGAGTAAGTCAAAAAATAATTTTAGGACCTAACCACACACTGAAGTTGTCTTGACAGAACAGTTAAAGGGGAATTGCTGTGGATGACTTCAACCTTAGCCTTGTTCCAAATTGATCCAGCTGGCACATGGTATTTTGGGTTGGGAAGTTAAACTCAGCAGACTATCATGCAAGTCATTCTTTTCCCCCGTATGCTATTGGTTATGAGGAACTAGTGTTGCTTAAACTCTCTGTAAGCCACTTACACAAATGTTGGATACAAACAGTCCATCTTAAACTAGTGTTTCCTGCTCAAATACTTAAATGCTTTTTAAATTGCACCATATTTATTTCACTATATGATAAGAGTTCCATTTTACAGTGGACTTTGACCTTTCCAGGGACCTGCTTGGCGGAGTGTCATGGGACAAAGCCCTGGAGGGAAGAGGGGCCCAAGAAAGCTGGTAAGTATTCAAGGGCAATCTCCTTCAAACACAGGAGCAGTGCATCCCCAGAAAGAAGGCAGGCAAGAGTGCCTGGAGGCCTCTGTGGATGAACAAGGAGCTCCCGGACTTACTCAGGCACAAAAAGAATATATATAGGGAGTGGAAGCAAGAACAGGTTAGCTGGGAGGTATACAAAGAGGATGTCTGAGCAGCCAGGGATCAGGGTAGGAAAGCTAAATCCCAGCTGGAATTAAATCTAGACCGGGACATAACGGGGAACAAGAACAACTTCTACAAGTACATTGGTGATAAAAGGAAGACTAGGGAAGATGTGGGCCCTCTCCAGAAGGAAACTGGAGACCTGGCCATGAGGGATACAAAGAAGGCTGAGGTGCTCAATGACTTCTTTGCCTTGGTCATCACTGGCAAGGGCTCTGGCTGCACCACCCAAGTTTCAGAAAGTGAAGGTAAGAACTGGGAGAAGGAAGATCCACCCACTGTAAGTGAAGACCAGGTTTGAGACCATGTAAAGAACCTGAAGGTGCACAAGTCCATAGGGACCGTGACGAGACCCATCCACGGGTCCTGAGGCAACTGGAGGATGAAGTTGCCAAGACGTTAACCATCATATTTGAAAGGTCATGGCAGTCTGGGGAAGTTCCCACTGGAGAAGAAAAGGCTCCAGGGAGACCTTATAGCAACCTACCAGTACTTAAAGGGGGCTACAGGAGAGATGGGGAGGCACTCTTTATCAGGGAGTGTAGCGACAAGATTGGGGTAACAGTTTTAAACTGGAAGAGGGCAGATCTAGATTAGATACTAGAAATAATTTTTTTCCTGTGGGGGCAGTGAGACACTGGAACAGGTTGCCCAGGGAAGTTGTGGATGGCCCCTCCCCGAAAGGGGTCCAGGCCAGGCTGGGTGAGGGTGTTCAAGGCCAGGCTGGATGAGGCTTTGAGCAACCTGGTCTAGTGGGAGGTGTCCCTGCCTATGTCAGGGTGTTGGAACTAGATGATCTGTAAGGTCCCTTCTAACCCAAACCATTCTATGATTCTGTGATTCTATGATTCTGTGATGACTATGTACTTGCACCTCTTTGAAATATGGTAGTGAGATATTTGTGTATATTTGCTGTTCACTGTAACAAAAACCAGATAAATGTAATGGAGAAAAAAGTAATAAATCTACCTGAGTTTATGACTTGGCCTTGTTCAAGTAGCAAAGTTAATACAAAATATTTCTTCAAACATAAAAAGTATAAAATGAGATAAAATTAAAATAACTAAGTGAACCTAGAGGAAAAATGTATCACTGCCTGTTAATTTTAGACAACATATTTTTCCATAAAGCACCCTCACTGGGGAAGGATACTTATTGTTCTTTTGAAAGCAACTACTCTACTGTGCAGTACATTACACTGCAAAACAACTACACCAATAAACAGCAATAATATTGGTTCTTTAAAATGTCCCCTGTGTGCTGTGATGTGTCTATTGCTAACTTATACAGTAAATCTGAACTGTTCAGCAAACACTATAGAATGCATCTGCAGGGCTTGATCCAGCTTTTCTCATTTAGCATTCTTAATAGTGCAAAATAGGCTCCAACAATACAGTTTGATCAGGAACAGTCTCAAAGTTTATTTAAATCTTCAGAAAACAATTATAGAAGCTAGGCCATTGTTGAAAATCAGATACACAACTGAATAATAAGTAATCTTGAAGAGTTGCAGGCCTTCGTCTTGCAAACTATTTTTTATTGGTGCTACTGAGTCCTCTGTACCAGTCATCAGGTTTCAGACTCTTAATTCTAGACCATTAAAAATATTATACTTTTAAACCTGCTATTAAAATAATTGCCTTATCTTTAATAATGACACACTTTAAAGCAAACTTTCTGCAACTCATTTTCTTATGTGACTATTATAAATTATTTTAATTATTTTCGTCACTAAGTGGAGAGATCTGTGTTATCCCTGATGTCTGAAGAAGAGTGAGGACTGCTTTCTCTTTGGTGACTTTGGATTTCTACACAGTTATGGAAGAAGCTTCAACACTAGCGTAGATTGATTAAAAAATGCATCTCCACAAATTCTGGTTTACCTGTAATGATTTCCGTATTGTCACAGCACATACAAATTTTGCTTTCTGAAGTGCACTATCTTTGGCAAACAGACAAATGCTGACCTAGATGCTCGCTCACTCCCACTCTGCAGTCGGACAAGGGGAAACAATGGGATGGAAAAAGCTCACAAGTTGAGATAAAAATTGTGAAATCAGTTACCAATTGTTGTCATAGGTAAAACAGACTGAACGTGGGAAAAATTCACTTCAATTTATTGTAAAATAAAGTAGGTTTGGGTAGTGAGAAAACTAAGAGACGAAAACTAGAACACCTTTCCTCCCCTTTTCACTAGACTCAATCTCACTCTTTCACTCCAGACTCCTCATCCCCCTATCAGGTACAGGTGGTTGGTGGGGGGAAGTTATGGTCAGTACATAGTGATTTCTTTCTGCAACTCCTTGCTTCTCACACTTTTCCTTTGCTCGAGTGTGGGCTCTCCACAGGTGCAGCTTCTTCAGGAATATATCCATCTGCTCCATCACGAGTCCTTCACTGGCTTTAGTGTGAATCTCTGCTCCAGCACCTGGAACATGACCTCCTCATCTTTGTCACTGTCCTTGTCATTGCCATTGACATAGTCCTTGTCATTGTCGTTGTAGCAATTGTTGTAGTAACTGTTCTCCTTCACCTCCTCTCCTTCTTCCTTCTCCTTCTCCTTCTCCTTCTCCTTCTCCTTCTCCTCCTCCAAAGCCAGTGTTTCCTCTGCTGTTTCTCAATCTTTATGTTCCCTGCTTCTCTCTGCTTTCTGGTGTTATTGCTACTTGTGATGTTGTCATAATGTTTGTATGAAAATTTTGTTTTGAAACTTAGACTGAGACCTCTTTCCATTCACTTCTCCCAGAGAAAGGTAAAGCACATTCTGATTTGCAACAGGATCTAAACTAATTTAAGAATCTGTATTAAACAAAATCTAATTTCCCCATAACTACCACCTGTAACTGCCCAAAGGAGAGGTCTGTATATTTCACAAAGTTTTTGATGAAAGCTGAGGTATTTTAATTATAATAGCATTATGTCTAAAAAAGTTATTATGTCTAATGAGTGGGAATTTTAGACATAGTGCCTACAGTGGAGACATATTATCAATTTCAGGTACTGGAAATGATGCAGTAAACTGTTCTGGTTTCAGATAGGACAGAGTTAACTTTCTTTAGTAGCTAGTATGCTAGTACAAGGCTATGTTTTGGATTTGTGCTGAGAAGAAGGCTGATAACATACTGATATTTATAGTGCTGCCAGGACAGTCAAAGACTTTTCAACACCTCTCCTGTGCCAGTGTCTGCAGGTGCAGGAGGGAGCGCAGCCCCAATTACTGGCCTAGGATTCAACCTCAGGTTTAGGATTGAGACTCAATTGGCCAGTGGTATATTCTGTGTCATGCATATCATGCCCAGTATATAGATGAGGAGTTATCCAGAAGCTTTCTCTCTCTTGCTTTCTTGGTTGACTCTTGGTCCCTTGGACTCTTGAGCTATTTTCTGTTCCAGGATTGCGATTTCGGGACTCTCCCTGCTCCGGGATCGTTATCTGGAAATGGGCCATTGTGTGGTGAGCAGTTTTGCTCTGTGTCACTCATTTGTATATTTGTATATATTACTGTTATCATAATTATTATAATTGTTATTTTCAAATTATTGCAATTTAGTTATTAAATTGTTCTTAACCCACAAGTTTATTTTCCCTTTATCCCTTTAATTCTCTCCGCCATTCCCCAGGAGTGGGGAGGATGAGCAAGTAACTGCATGGTGTTTGCTGCTAGCTGAGTCAGATAAACCGTGACATAAACCTATTTATAACTCCAAAAACATTAGCCAGAATTCAGAATTAGCTGCTTTCTACTGTATGCCTTGATCTAGCATCTATGATTGACTATGTCAGAAGCTGAGCATATCCTGAAACTGCTACCTGTCCACAGAAATTAAGAGTGCTCAGGAACTTCACCCAGAAAATATTTTGGTTTTTATGTAAACACATTATAAAAAAACAAGGGCTCAACAAAAATAAAGAAATTGTTATGTAGCAAGGAGTTAATCAATTATAATTTTCACAAGTAACTTCTCTCAGGGACTGGACCCCTACCCATCCCCTTCTGGATGATCCATGTTTATGTCTCAAACTATGAGCAGAACACTTTCTAAGGAAGAGACTCCACCAGGAGTGCTTGGGCAGAGCACTCAGACAAAACATCCCTAAAGAAGAGATGCCACCATGTCTAAGAACATTAGCAAGTTGTTACATCTGTTGAGGTGGAGCATGGGCACTGAGGACTGGAGTTGTCTCCTCGGTGGAGAACCAGCTGCCCCGCCCCATGAAGCTAACCTAGATGCAGGGCTGTTGCGCCGCCCAAAGGTCAACCCTGAAGGTGACCTGGATGCTGGCCCTCCCCTCCCCCCCCGGAGGGGTGATCAAGGACTGGACCAGACCGAACTGCATAAAAGGTGAGCTTGAACTGTACTCCCTGCCGAACCATTGCCACGTGGTCGACCCATCACCACCCCACACGTGGAGTTTCTGCCTGAAATAAAGACTTCTGCCTGAAGAGAAGACACGTGCTGGAACGAGGGATTGGTGATGTTCTCTGTGTCTCTGTTTGTGTGTCTCTGTCTCTTTAACTCTGTCTTGCTGCTCCTCTTTCTTACTTCTCAACTCTTTTGTACTGTCTTATTTGGTGCTTCCCTTGGAGAAGTTGATTCATTATGTTTGTTTTGCAGTTGCTGAGGTAAATAAAATTGTGTTGTATTGTTTCCTCGAGTCATTGTCTGACTCCACCTAGCCCACGCTCCTTTTCAGGGAATCACAAAAAACCTCTCTCGACCGTCCACTGGAGAGGGGCGAGACAACATCTTATCACTTTTCAGTTACTGTTTTGAGTTATTCTTACTCTTTTAGTGCCTGTAGTTATCTAGGTCTTCTTTCCTTTTTGTGTTGAAGTTTTCCATTCCTGAGTTATATCAAATGTTTGCATGGCTGTTTTACCTGCATGGGCAGAAATTGATACTAAACAGAATAAGATGTCAACTAGTTTTGTTTAAGCAATATGACTTAGCACTGAAATTGTAATTCTAAATGCCTACTGTGCTTAAAGTTGCAGATTTTATTCAGGAACAGTTTTTTCAAGAGTACTTTTCCTCTTAGCCTAAAATGGCAAGAGTTTGTGCAGAGCTATTTCACACTATCAAGAAAAAGAAAAAGATGCTTATTAACTGTCTTTCCGTTGCCATTCTTCAGGCAATTCATCTTACATTTCATTCATCTATTTCCAATCTCTTTTTAGAACTCTCCAGCTCCCTGAAGTGATTTCATTAATGATTACATATTATGGTATTTGTCTGTTCTTTATTAATTTGTCTGTTCTTTATTAATTTACTAAAGATAGAATATATGATTGCAAAAAGTCAGAATTCTCAGAGAGTATGAATACATAGAAGGAATTTGCTGCAAGTTTAAAGGTATATATGTGCTAGGAGAAAGTAAAATTTGATACCTGTTTAAAAAGTCTTCAACAACCCTGACTGAGACTGTGAATAGCATTTTATAATATATTGTCTCACTGTGCAAGTACACTACAGCAAAATAATAATAATAAAATACAAATTAATTGTAATCCCAAATTATGTATGACTAATTGTCTCATATAAAACAATAAAATTTTCTAATTTCTGAGTTCCATTATGCTTTTGCTTGTGATTCCCTGCTGCTATGCTGTACATAGATTTATGTCGCATCAAATTAAAAGAACTAGGAAACTTCTCTTTTTATGACTTTAGTTTCTGCTCAGATCTCCAATTAGTTATATTTTATTTTCATGAAGCCTGAAGCAAAGCCACTTGTACTTAAGAAGAGCTGACTTATTCCTAAGAACAATGGTTTTAGATTAAGCTATTAGTGTTTAGGTTAACCCTAGGTAGATTCAGGAAACAGTTACTGGGTGTACTTATGATTCACATAAAAAAAAATCCCACCTTTGAACTGTATTTTTAAAACCACTTTTTTTTTTGAAGCAATATTACTTAGAGCTAATTTGCAACATAGTTATAGCACTAAGGTTGAGTATCTTCCAAAAGAATATAGACAGCTAAATATGGGTTTCATAATATTTGTAGATATACCAAAACATAATTCAAAAGTTTGTGTCACGATTAAATCTACCTACTCATATTTCCACAAAAAAGGAGATTTTTGTCAGTACTGCTGTATCCATCATACCAAAATTCTCATGTGGTGATGAAAAACAGCTTTCTGTGATAAGGGATAAAGCAGTAATAGCACAATTGCACAATCTGTGAAGGTAAGATTGATCTCTTATTCACAGAGTGATTTTGAATTGCCAGAAGTGACTGCCTGCTGTAAGAGTGTCTTTGTGGTGAACATCTTCAGCAAAATTGAATAATAACACTTCTGTGAGCCTTAAGCACTTTGTGCAGGATGTGTGTTTTCCTGAACGCATTTCATTTTCATCATCATCAAAAATGCGTCAATATTGCAAAATAGTTCTGGTTTGTACAAATGGTCTTCAACACCTGGGAAATATTTCTTTATGCGCAATGTATAAAGAAGTCTCATTCAAGTAAGGAATCTAAGAGGAAAAGGTCTGACATTTTCATATTTTGTTCTCATTTCTGTTCTGAAAGGTTTTGAAAATATAAGAAAGAACAATCTGGGCACACATGGATTTCTGTGATTAGGCACTTTCTACACAGTTTTCAACTTCAATTCCTTAATCCCATCAAACATTATTTGCACAGCAGGTGCTTACTGAGAGTAGCTTTCGTTTTAGTTGGAGATTACTTCGCTGAAAGGTCTGAAAATCTGAAGCTCTATTAACATCTTTTTTTTTTCTTTGTATTTCTCAGCCTATGAAATAGATTGAAAAAACATCTTTTAATGTACACATTTCAAATACAAATCTTTTCAACCCTGATGTGAACATTCATCCTCTTTCATTTGATACACCTTTAATACATTATTCAGAGTTGTTGCAATCAGCAGGCAACTGTGTTCATAGAATAGAAGAACCTCCAGGTTATCTCAAAGGAAGATATAAATTAAATTTTATTTAGCAATTCATGTGCAGTACATTGCATTAAAGATTCACCATGTTTGTCAGAGGCAAAGGAGGGAGAAAGAGGGGAAAATCTCAGACTTCTGAGAAAATCTCTTTACAGATTTCTGGACTAATGAAGCACAATCAGATTTTTGCTTCTTTAATTTTAGTTGTCTTCTTGCTTCTACCTTCATAAGGCAAGGGAGCTCTTTGGTTTTGAGTTTGGTTTGGCTTATGAAGATGAACAAAACAATGTCTTCCATTTTTCTTATGAAAAAGCTGACTTACAAAAAAAAAAAAAACTAACTGAAGATTCTATGTCAGGGAGAAGCTGTCCGCAGAAACTGTAGTAGGCTAAAGAACATGTAGTTACAAAACACGGGACCATTTAGAAAGTCTTTATCTTCTTTGCTTGGTCCTACGTGGAAGACAGAATGAACCAAAGAAGGAATGAACTATTCCATCTTTGGTACTTTCTTTCCTTCAAACAGAGCATTTCAACTTAAATTTAGGGAGCGTTTCAAGTTGCAACATAATATTAATGCACTACTTAAATGAAAAGGACTGGCTGAAAAGTGATAGCGAGTTTTACAAAGAAACACATGTAAGATCTGTGTTTTAAGCATGTGGTTTAATTCCGATGTGGAAAAAATACTTTTTTTTTTTTTTTTTTTTTTTTCCAGAAAACAGTCTAATAAAAGAGATCTTGTACAACAGAGAACAGGCTTTGCCTTAAATTGCTTGATTTGAACCTAGAACTGGAACCTTGGTCATCCTGTACTGCAGGTAACATTTTCCGTTGTCAAGTAGTAAGCTCAGACTGTTTCCTATATCAGGAAGAATCCTGTGTCAGGAAGAATGACCTTAAACCTGTCTCCTAAATCTCTAGCTATTAGGATATTTAGCCAACAAATTTTCATTAAAATATAAATATGTCTGATTTTTTTTCTTCCTGTTATTTTGAACGAATTAATGCTTTCTAGTGGAAAAACACTTTATAGAAAAATTCTCAATTCCCTCTATAAACAAGATTAGCAAGCACTTTAATTATAAACATTAAATTTGCCTTGTTTTGATGCCTGACAGAAACATGAATCATACCCTGAGGGAAATAACAGATTCTGTGGCTGTCGCTAACAATTTGAGATAAAGTTTTTAAGAGAACTCTATTTCTCACAAATTATGTGTGCCAATAGATTGTTCCCATCATCCACCATTTCAAAATGTTGCAGAAGCTTTGCAGTGATAGACTTTTGAAGTCTCAAACTTTGTCTGAACAAGCTTTGGAGAAGACGTAAGAAACTGAATGGTTTAATCTTCTACAAAAACAAGATAGAGGATGCATAGCCAGGCTTACGTTAGTGTTAAATTCTAGCTGTCCTTATGTAAAAAGTTCTTGTGTAAGAAGTTTGAGCGTTTCTCAAAATGACTTCTCAGCTGACTTGTCTATCAAATTTTGACCACAAAATGGTACTGAGAGTGCAGCTGAGGTACAAATCAGCAGCAGCCTGGGACAGTGCTGCAAGTCCTATCTGCCCACATCAGGGTTCTGCTTCAAACTAAGAAAAAAGGATAGTATAGGCTATAATTTTCTGTCTGTTTGAGACTTTCAAGCAGTATAAGTGAGAAGAAACCTGGGCTCTGAGCCCACAGAGGTGGTTTTGGGTTCAGGCTTACACTCAAAAAGCAGTATAAACTGGAGTTTAAACGTCGGAGAGTCATCCCACTGTTTTCCGTTTGGCAGTCTCAGGAGTATATGTGTAGTATCAAATCATCCAAGAATTAAAATGTTCTGCTCTCATTTCTACTAGATAAGTTTTTTCTAAATTTTGTTGATCGAAGGAAAAACCCTGAAACTCTCACAGCAATGTTTGAGATAAAAGATATTTATATAATATCTGGCCTAAAAAGAAATACGGATACCACAAAGTTTCTAATTTTTTTTTGGTGATTTTTTATGCTTTCAGAATTTCTGTGTTAAATATGCCTTGCACAATTCGGATAACATAGATGACTCAAAGAAAGAAATGTTATTATTTCTGTGTTTAAAACACCTGTGAGTAAAGATCTCTGTCCTGTGGGACTATCTCATTTTTCAGACTAACTCCTTTGCATAGTAAATATGGGCGCGTTTTCTTTGAAATTCATGTCCAGACTGGATCAATTACATGCATTACAGCCTGCAAAAGAAAGACCTTTTGATAAGCATGGAGGGTTTTCTTTGAATTAAGAAGTTGGATGTTTTATTAAGGGAAAAAAGAAAACTTCTTTATTTCTTCTTGGTGATTCAGCTGAGGGCACTCTGGGGCTTCTGCAGCATGACTGCAATCAGAGCAGTGCCCTAACAGTCATAGATCAATCAAATGTAACGGCATATAATAACCATCATTTAGTATAAAATTAGTCATCTTATGTTTTCACCAGGAAGTCTACTTTTAGTGTGTGTTTTCCCCTCTACCATATAATCTTTTTAATATGAGTTGTTTGTTTGAAAATTACAAGCTTTCTGTAACATGCAGACTGTATGCAGTGGCAGTTTTAGCAACAGTAATTGGGGGCATACATTAATAAAACCAAATTAATAGTTAAGATGAAGGAAAGAGAGACAAGAAATAGAAAGAAAAAAAGAAAGCATGAATAACTAATGAAATACACATATAAATTCAGCTTCATACATGTTGTCATAAAGAAACAAATATATCCAATTTCTATACCTTTTGTCATTTTTACTGCTTTCTCAACATTTTCTATTTTACAGTAATTTTGGTACAGCAATGCCCACCTCATTCTTTAAGGTGTTGTAATACTGAAATTACCTGCAGAGAAAATACTAGTTAGTAGCTAAGGTTTTAATTATGTCTTCTTTTACACATGTCTCTTCTGGATCGACATCAGGCTTTTATACCATACAGTGCTTTATCAAACTCTATCTTTAAACCAATCATGACTAGTTTTACTTCTCCTATTGGAACCATATTCCAGAACATTATTCATTCAACAAAGAGAAGCTACCCCTACAGCTTACATACCTTACATTTAGTTGACCAATTTTTACACTAATTATTCCTGTCCCCAAGTTTAGCTTAACTCTTTTTTTTTTCCCATTAATAATCCTAACTGATACATTTTTGAGAGCAAATACTATGTCTTTTACATTTATATCATTCTATTAACCAGATGAAAACTTTCTAAAGATACTTAGGGTAGAATGGCTCCTTGTCAGTTCTGTTCTGGATATAGCACTTATAAAAATTCTACCTCCTAATTATCATAATGAAGATGCTTCTTCTAAATGAAACTCATATTTTAAGATCGGTATTGTATCTAGAGACTTCGAGGGAATTACCAACTAAAGATATACAGGATTGTTTACAGCAAACCATGATATTTGAATATTCCCTTATGGAAACCTTAATAGCATGATGATAAGTTTTCACTCTTGAATAGCTGAGATGATTGGAAAATTACTCTCAGATTATTTTTTGCATCTGGATGTCTCAAATGATATGGTACTGCAACATATAAACAAATAATATGAACAATTTATTAGACACTAATAAGAGAAATCAGTCATTGGTATACTATAGCATTTATCTTGATCAAGTCCCTGGGCAATAAAATATTTTCAATTACTTTTGTAATTTCAAGTGACATTACAGCATGATATTTTGTTTGCTTGTGTTTCAGAAAAAAATGCTTTTGTTATTCTTCAGACGTTGAGTCCTGATATATTAATAAGTAAAATAAATTAAAAATTAGTTTCTATTTCAAAATATGTATTTATAATAGGAGAGATAGTTCTTAAAGTTTCAGTGTAATCTACCTATATATACTGAATTACTTTTTTTCTGCAAAGACATATAAAATATTTTTTTTTTTTACAATACGTAGTCCTTTAAAAATCTGTTTGAGGAGGGTCATTGTATTTTTAGTTATCTTCTATCCTGATCTATGTATGTACATCTCTGTTTATGTGTACATAGAAATAATTACGGACCAAGGTGTATTTATATGTGTGTATATATATGCATTTTTTTTTCTCTCTCAACCTATCCATCTTCATGAATACTATATTCATAGAGAATATCTCCCTGTATGTTTTAATTTCTGATCTACATAAATCAATTTAATTTCTTGCCATCTAAGGTGTTCAGCAAGACATTTAATTTACTTGGAAGCTGATGTGAAATCAACACATTTATATTCAGTACATGGAGTTCTTGAATGGTCTTATTGTGTAAGAAAATTTTTTTTTTTTTTTTAAATGTACAACTGCATATTGCTCCCACTGTAAACAGAGTGAAGCATTCAGGGGCTTTAACCTAAAGCCAATTGATATAGATCAGTTAGAATAGGTCATTTCTAGGCAAATCCAGGAATGAAAAAAAGTTATGGCTCTGGGTCAGTAAGTGCAGTTCACTCCTCTCTTCCTCCTTCCCTCCCTCCCCTGCTCCTTCTCTTTCTTTCTCTGTGTGAACATCATAGTTGTAATGTACATTTGTTCATTCAAGGAATGTTAAATTCCCCTTTCAAACACCTGTGTTAGACATGATTTTGTTCTAATTTTTCTACGAGGAGAAATTTATAAGCAAATAATTTTAAATTACAATATATAATCACTTTTCTACACTGTTTCTGTCTCAGTTTTGGGAGAGGGGATATGGATGTGAAAATAAATAGTTTGAAGACTTTGGTTTAATAAGACAGCAAAGGACACACACAAAAAAAAGACATTTATGTCTTTCATAACAGGAAAAAAGGGTTTGCTTCCTTTTTCAGAAGTTAAAATAAGCTTATATTGACTTAAATAGTTGAAGAAGTGCTCATATGAATTTGATACCTTAGCTTTAAGAAAGAACCTTACAGCTCAAAGAAAAGAAGTATTCAGTGATTTTTAATGCATCTGATGGTATGAACACTGCTTTTGTGTTCCTTAAAACAGAATATCTTACAAAAAAATTTTTGATTGAGCACAGTAGAACATAGTGTTGTGTGTTGTTTGTTAATAACTTCACGAATCTGAATTTCTATCTGTAAGCAAGCTGAGAGACTTGTGACTTTGTAGGCATAATATAGGCTTGGATAGACAAGAAAATCAACGCAAATGTGTAGAATAGTTTATTTAGTGGTATTTCTAAACTGCTGTTACAGAGATGGTTTGTACTGTTTTGGAGTACTTAATAGCTTTTGGCTCTGATTTTCCTCATAAGCAGCCTGGATTTGGCCCGACAGTGAAACTCATCTGCTATTTTAGTTCATTAAAAGGTTAAGAGTTTCCCTTTTGTCTCTTTAATTGCAGTTGTATGACATCGCATCACACCCTAATAGGAGAGACAGAGCTCTGAGCATACTGGTTAAATCTAGGTGTAAATGTACAGTTTTTTTTCCCCTGGAAGAACAAGAGAGGGTACTCTAAGCTTTACTCAACAATGATCCCACATGAAAGCATAATTCAAGTATGGATATCACACTTAGCCCTCAGTCCAGTCGCAAAATTATCCTAAAGAAGAGGTAGTGGCTTTCAACTAACCAGCTGGATATAGATTAGTTACAAGATAGTAGATGAATAAAAGTCAAGAAATTGTAATATTGGATAAGCATTAATTAATTAGCTTATAACATACAAAGATCCTGAAGATCCTATAAGTTTGTCAAGCATGATACTACTCATTCAGTGATTGTGTCTTGCCAGAAGAGTGCCTAGACGTTATTAGTAATGAATTTCAAGTTTCATTTTTGACTGTGATCTTTTGCTGCTGTAGCATCTGCAAAGCTTGTAGCAGCAGGACAGATACTAGTCACTATGGTGACTAACTTTCTTGGGGCTTCCTGAAGCTTTAAAAATTTATATTTAAACCCTGGCTGTGTTTTGTTCTAAACCAGGAAGCATGAAAAATTTAAATGACATAGTTGTAATGGCGGTTGGTGATGCAGCAGCAAAATAAAATCCCTATCCAATACACCCACTGTCTCTAAACAATGGAGTTTGTGGAGTAATATCACTCACAGAGGTAAGCATCCTTTGAGTAGCTTTCAGCAGCATACAGGTCCCACTTTTGTTTCGTGCTACAAAATACAGATGACAGGTAACTATCTTGAGGAAGAAGCCTATCAAAATTGTAAGGGATTTTGGAAAAAAATATGAGTGCAGTACACAGTCCTGTGACTTCTAAAATCACTGCAGTAGCTACAAAATAGCTGCCTCTGTTGTAATACGTACAGTCTGATATAAGCTGTAGAAACTCTAAGCAAAAAAAAAGGAAGTTAGTACTACTCAAATCCACCACAGTATACACAGTGACAAAAATAGAAAACTTTTCTCTGCTCTAATTTTGCAGTTTATTTTGTTTCTACTTCCTGCTCTGATGTTGTGGAAAATATTATTGAAATGCCTACTAAGTCAAACAAGTGACACTTTCCACTTTGGAAAAAACAAAAGAAAAAAAGTTCTTTTACACTCATAGATTCTTGGTCGATTCTTCTACTGCCTTCCTGCAGGTCATCTGCAATGACAATCCCAGAAGTCCCTACTGGCACTAACCAGCAGATGACATGTCATTCAAAGAGTACAGACTAAGCAGAGGTAACCAGTTCTTAGTGCTGCTTGATGAAGCTGCTGGACTGACAAAAAAATATGGAAGACAGGAGAGTAAGGATGGGCCCTGGGGTATTTCAGAAGGTCCAGAAGGCTATTCCTATTAGCATAAGTCACAAAGTCTTAGATTAAATGGTTTCATTCTGCCTTCATGCAGTGTTTTCCCTGTGCGTCACAAGTCAGGACCAGCAACCCAGGCTGCTATCTGGTTCTGTTCTGAGTTGTCCCTTAGTCTGCTCATTATCACACTGATGTCGCTAGGACTGCTTAGTGTGACTAAGGTAGGCAGTAGGGTAGAGGGATTACCTCACTGTCCCAGATTGTTCTCATTGGTCACCTTAAGTGAACAGTTTGATTTGGCTAAAATTGTCCCATCGTTCAACAGACAGATTTCTTTCCTGTGTAAAAATCCCGCTGAAATCAGCAAAACTACTCAGGCAAACATATGCTTGCCAGTGTGAGTAAAGAGCAGCAAAAAGAGACACAAAACATCAACTTGTAGTTGAAAAGGTGATTATTATTGACCTGTTTTCCATCTTAGCTGATGAAAAGGCTAATGTTCTGAAAAGGAAAAGGTCACTTGAAAGCCTTATTTTTGGCCTGGTTCTTGATTGGCTTTTCAGCTTCTTACCTCCTACCTGTTCTTCTGAAGTCCTACCTTTCCTAGCTCTTTCAGTTTAGAAAATATCTATGAACAGTTTTATAACTTTCATTTTACTCTGCCTTGGAAGCAGAGCTCTACAGGGTACTGAGTTAATATGAAGTAAATCAAATCAAGAAACTGATTAATTTTGTGATCTGAATTAATTTAAAAGAAATTAAACATTCTGAGTCAACATTAGTTTTCAGCATCACAACTGCCAAGGTTCACCAGTCAACTCCATCTGCGCATAGAAAACAACTAGTTTTCCAAAATGATAAATCATAATTTATTTGAAAAATAAATTATTGCAAAAAATAAATCTGTGTAAACATACATAGTTATTGCCTAAGTAGAAGCATTAGATTAGATTAGATTACACTGATGTAATTTTTCTAGGAGCGGTTATTGAGGAAGTGCTATGGCATACTATATAATTATTCTTTTATCTCGCAATACTTCTGTTTTCAAGACTGGAAGGATGAGGAGAAAGGTGTCATCTTGTAGTAGATTCACCTATGGTTTCATGAGACAATTTTAAAGTCTTTTTCCTAAGACCTTAATCCATAAAAACATTTTGCACTGAAACCTTATGATAGGGAGATACATTTGTAGGAAACGCGTAATAGTTTATGGAGAAACAAAAAGAGTGTTTAATTGCAGTAAGTTTTAAAAATACTAATTTTTTTCTTAAAATATTGTACTGTCAAGGATATATGTTTTCCCACAGTTGAGCTTCTGACAAGTTACTTTACCAAGGAATTTCATTTTAAATTTCCAGCAGGCACACATGCACGCTGTGCTTTGCAACCTGCCACACTGAACTCTACTTATTGTGAAAATAGACCACATCTGGAAATACATTTTTATCATTACAGGCAGGTACTCTGGGGTTTCTTTTTTGTTGACACATCCTCTAAGAAACTAATTCCCCTCAATTAGGTATGATTTGACAGTAACAAAAAAGAGATAAATTCTTGGGCTTATGGAATATGTAAAGGAAGAGGAGATGAAGACAGGAAGCTAACAGTACAAAGGTTTTGCCACATGGCATATGCTTAGCATCTAAATTCCTAATTTTATTCTCTGGTACTACTATAAATTAACTTTTGTCTTCCTTGTTCCCAGTATTCATCTCAGATGCTTTAAGAAGGTTTCACTGCAGCTTAAAGAGTGAACATTACAGCTGCAAAATCCAGGTGCTCCGTTGTGATATACATTTTTCTAGCAACAGCATCTGGACACTTGGCTGGCTGCACTGTGGAAAGCAACTGGCTCTAACACTGCTTGTATTGGCATCCAAGGCATTGCCTAAGGATCAGTCTGCTGTGGAGTTGGCTGAGGTATGCTGCCCAGCTGGAGGCCATAGTCCTTTGATAGGCCTGTCATTGTCAAGAATTTGTTCAAATTTATATACCTAAGAATAAAATGCTGTTCAAATTTCTGATGATCTCTTCCACATGTAAAACCCTATTATGGTACAAAGGAGCTTGTCCAAATTCATTGGAGTTGAGATATAAGGAACTTTTAAGGCTAACTCTTTTACAATCCATACACTGCAGAATATGACACAGAAAACTGCATATCTGTGTTAAGTCAACCTTTTATTCCAAAATAAAATCATTGTGAGATGACTGATTTACAGTAAAAATTGAGAGATTGTAATCTGAAATGGAAAAAAAACCCCACAAAACAAAAACCAAAAAACACCACCACAAAGGCCTTGAATTGTTAAAGGAAATAACCTCAGGAACAAAGACTGGCAGTCTTTCAAGCACACTTCTTATGGCTGTACGGACTTGTGACTGGAAATATTTCCTTCCACTAAAATATTCCAGAATATATACAAGAAGTTCAGAAAACCTCTGGTAAAGAGGTGAAAGGAGCTGGAAAACTAGGAAGATTAATAATATTGTCTCTATGCATATAATCGGACTGGAAAAAGTTTTTTTCTCTTCAATCAAGAATGTATTTTTAAAATTTGTTTTTGTCTGGTTTCTTTTTAAAATTACAGACACTCAGTAACAACCAACACTGAACAAACAACAGTATTTGTTCCAGAGTGAGAGCACAACTCAGAGCTATTCTTCTACATACAGAGGAAATGGCTGGCAAAACCGTTGTGTGGATATGATTAATGAGGCTGTATATGCTCTTTTCCTCCCTCCAGTGACTGCTAATATTTCTGAGTTTCTACAAGTATTTTCTTCCACCTTCTACAGTTGGAAGCTTCCTGTGCACCACCCTAATTCCAGCAGAGACACAGCAAATACTGTTAGTTCTAAATCATTGGTTTGGAAACTGTCCTACACAAGTCCTCTGTGAGAGCAGAGGACAGGGTGCAGAGGTCATCTGACTGCTCTATTGCAGTTTACCAGCATCCCAATGTCATGTAGCCTGCAAGGCAACTATACTGAGCTTAATGTCAAACTACAAATTGTATAGATATGCAAAAATGTCTTGCTGTGTGGATGTAGATGCTAATAAAAGTAATTTATTTACAGGAAGATATATGGGGTTTTTTTTCTGGAAAATATCTGATTATTGGTTAGTAGGACAGGGAGAGACAAAAAAACCCAAAAAAAACACTACCTGAACACAATTTGTTGGCTTTATTTGTTTGTTGAAATATGTGAAAAACTCCATGCAGATCAGACAGACCTCCTGGTAGGGCCAAAGTGATTAACATTTTGAGAAGGTTCACAACCTGTACAAGATCCCAGACCATATTTATGAACAATTGCAAATCATGGCTGATTATTTTAGTAGCAAATAGCGTAGGAACAAGTGCAGAGTACCTACCATAAAATCTGGAATTAAGGTGTTCCTGTGTCTGGAGTTTGGTATTTGTTGACTGTGGGCAATTTTTCATTTAGCTTGCATATCAACAAGGTCACTCCCTTTGTCATCTCTGTGCTTAAATCACTGTAAAAAGAGGCAGGCTCTGTGTTTAGGACCTCTGAATACATATTCATGGCATATAGATTGCTCCATTAACTACTTCTATCTCTTAAACTCCTAACTGAATCTCGGGACTTTATCTCCTAGGTAGAAAATCTGTCATTTTTTCAGGCATTTCAGGACCTAAGATATCTGCTGGTGATCTGCATGAGGTCATAAGCTCTGTTACTTGCATTTCTTTTTAACACTGAAGAAAGAAATTACATTTGGTATATCAAAGACATTCTAAGACACATTGTACCATGATGCTCTTTCTAAATCTGCTTAGGACTTCTCAGGTGAAGTGAAAAGATCTCCATTCACCACTACTCGTGATCTGTTTGATTAGGCAAACACATACTAGCCAGAATACCATCACTTTTTTGTCATGTTACTTAAAACTGTGCTGGAAAACTTCATTAAACTCAGGAAGCAGGGAAGCAAAGAAAAAGACTTTTTTCCCATCTATTCATAAACCTGGAACAGCAGATTAGAAAACACATTCAATGGTTTAATGTTGCAGTCAGTTGCCCAGAAAAAGCTCAAACCCACCCAGGTTAATGGAGGTGCAGGACTGTGTGTAGGCAGATGTACCACTTCAAAAGCTTTCAGGGCACATGGACCTTCACTAAGAAAGTGCAACCAGGAGTAAACTGGCATCATGTAGAGACAGACCCTTTAGCATTGAAGCCCTGGAGCTAAACCTGCTGAGGCAGTGTGATCCAACAAGGACTCAACCCGAGTGGTTTCGCTGAGTTGTCTAGCCAGGTCAGCTCGCAGGAAATCAATCTTTCACACTGGATCTTGTGCACATTGTGGCAGCAGTAGTGCCATGGCACTTCCCAGAGGGTATTCAGGTGCACCACTAGACATCAACTGAGACTTGGTGCTGGCAAGACCACAGTCTTTCTTAAATGAGTCACTTTGTCCAAATGCAGGGAAAGTAGAACAGAAACCCAAGTGACCCTGCAGGAGCCAAACTAAACCTGGCACGGCTATTGCTGACATAAAGTTCACAAGCCTGCCTCCCCAAAACTGGTTCTTTGTAGATACACAAAGGACAGGAGCTCTCCATAAAGCTCTTTCCAGTGACCACATAAAATTTTCTGTTGCTAATGGTCTCTGGCCCACACTTGTTGGCCAGCTCTTCCAGGGATTGTTTGGCAGATCGCAATTTGATATGGGAAAAGGCATGCCAGGAGCCATTTGGACAGTTTAACAGCTTTGATGGTGGAATTCCAGTGCTTGGCAATATTACCCATTGCTGCTCAATTTACTACTGTAGATGCTGCATATTTCCTAGATTTATCCATTAGCCCAAATCCATATTGTTCAGGTTAGGGGAAAGTTGATTGCAGTTCACGTTAGGCCAATAACTACTACTTCCATATGATATAATTTCATTGTGCTATTTTGCTTTTTTGTAACTTTTAGAAAATTATTACTTCAGGACAAATATGCATTGCAGGATTTTGCTGGGATAACTGAATTAGAGAGCTGTGGTTAAAAAAATTAAAAAGGGAAAAACTGAAGGATCATCTCTATAGCTCCTGTTGTTATGATAGAAAGTACCCTTTCCACTGAAGCATCAGAAACATCACCAGTAGCTATATTAAAATACTGTCATTATTTTAACCTTCCAATGGACTTTATAGAAATACTTGAAAACAGAATTCAGCAGCCTTGCTAACTTGAGAAGTTGCAGCTGTCTTTTTCCTTCTTCTCCTGTAGAGTGGATGAAATAATGTAATAACACCTTATCTGATGTAGTATTTCAACACTTAGTCTTTTACTATTCAGATATACACATATTTTTCTGTTATGATAATTCAGTATGATAGTAATGGGGAAAGAATGTAAGTTCTGAGTAGTGCTGGTGCTCCCCTGTCTAGCTTCTTGCAATCAAAGAGAAAATAAGTAGTCCTTTTCTTGTCTAATTTGGCAGGACTTTGCAAATTCTGTGCTCAGCATGCAGTCCATCAGAAATGCATGGTTGCTCCAGTATTTCAGAAGGGTTTTGTACAATGCTTTGTGTGTCCTTTTTTGATTCACATTGTATTTTAGTAAAGAGTAATCTCTTGAGCATATAGCAATAAGAAGAGCTTCAAAAGCACAATATCCTTCAAAACATACTTGAAATAGGCATTGGACTAACTTTGAGATAGTACACAATGTAGACGTTGTGTCTGAGACAGTAAAAGGTTACTGACCATGATAAGAACTTTTAATTCTTCAATAGTTTACTTGATGAAAAAACATGAATTTATATTATGTTTAATAAATTATTGATGCAAATTAAACATGGCTTCTCTAAAATCATGCATTTGCAGAACAATGACTGAAATACCAAGACATCTATTTTACTAGGAGTCTCTTTTTATCTGACTCGTCTTGTTTTCTATGCTTATATTAGGTTTGAAACCTGACAGTTGTAGACACTTAAAAATTATCTGCAGGAAAATGTAATAATGCATATTTGTTGATTTCCAATAAATAATCTATTTGAGTCCTCTCTGAACTTTATCCAAGAAATTTGTCAGGCTGGAGTTCCATATGTATGTCTTTTAATGCCTTTTTGGGGACTTTTTGGTTGGTTGGTTGGGTTTTGTTTGGTTTTTTTCTTTTTTTTTTTTTTCCTTGGGCTTGGTTGTTTGTTCATTTTTTTGTTTGTTTTGGAAGACTTAAGATAAAAGAGATCCAAATGTAAAAACCTACCCCACAGACAAATTGTGCAGTTGAATACCAAACATTCCCTGGATGCCATATAGTTGCAAGTGAATTATAGTGTTGCATCACCATAGTATCTCTCACTCTGTCGGTTATTATACGAACCTTTATTTAACAGAACTCCTCCAGATCTCAGTGGGTGAACTGTTCTAACAAGTACGTGGAAATTAACACAACAGCAGAGGCATTTACTATGTGCATAGGTCCTGAAACAAATTATACATTTTTGGAATATTTAGGTGTACAAGAAACCTGCTGAAATTCAAATTAAAATGGTGGAAAGAAATCTATTAAAAAAAACTAATACACCCTGCATATGTATGTGGCAGGCATCTTGTTCACTATAAGTGACAGCTCTTATAAATTTTGCTTGATACTATTTTAATAAAATAATCTTTCTTCATTAGCTTTTGCTGCAGCAAATTATTAGGAAATTAGCAATAGCATGCATTCTTTCCAGCAAGATGGAGAGGCAGTTGAGGGATTGCCATATAATAAATCACCTACAGCAGATGTTGCTCATCTCAGGGAAACAATGTATGAACTAGAGGACATGCTGGGAGAGATTCTATGTATGGATACAAACTTTAAATCCTTCCAAGTGTGAAATTCCCATAGGCTCCAATCATAGATACATGTGTGTAGAAACTGGCAGGGCTGGTTGTCTGTTCTGAAACATAACAGGTCCAAAGGAAGTTTTTGCATGTCTTTTCTACATGGAATCAGGGTGGTGGTTTTCAATACTAGCGAATAAGAACTAAAACTGAGTTCAGACTTACCTTGAGGAGAGGGGGAAAGTCAGTTTTTCTCTGATGGAGGGTTCAGTTTGGAAAATGATCAATCCTTTGCCTTTAACCCATAAAAAAAAAAATGAAGTTAGGAGTTATCGTTATAAAAAAAAAATCTGTAGGAAGAAATGATCTGTTTCCTACCTTAGGCTCTCCCATAGTAAGAAGAGGAAACCTGCTGGAGCTAATATTTGAAAAGCTAAATCAATTAAAGGAAGTATTATTTAGTGAAGGGAATGGTAATTCCTTAGAAGTTGTGCTGCAAGAGATCATGTCTTTGGTGGACTGTATAGATAGCACTAGGATAATTAAATAACATTATGAAGAATAAAAATTAAGACATTACTAAATTAACAGAAATTATAAATCTCCCTTGAGACCATAGATCTGCATCTTTTCCTTTCTAATTGCATAGTTCTACTCTGGAGATTTTAACTTTTCTTTAAGTTACTAGATATTGACAGAAACAGTATGGCAAAATTGGCAAAAGCAGAATATGAGCTAGCTCTTACACAGTGACATAATTCTAAGGCCTGTATTTGATTTGTAGTAACATTCATAAAATATACATGACTATTTCACCTTATCTTTAGCTCTAAAAACCATTTTGGCAACTGTATATCAAGCACATAAAAATAAAATCCCTTTTAAAGAACTTTTCAAGATCATATTAAGAAAAACTTTCATCACTGCCTTGAAACAACTGTGGGAGAGAAAGTTGTGCTTATGTAAAAAATGAGTACCTTAAGGCCAAAATATATAATATTATTCTTATAGACAATGAATTTGTGACAAACAATCATCAACCTCTGTTGCCTGTGGAACAAGATATGAAAATCTGCTTTTGAAGTTAACAAGCTGCATTACTCAGTCTCTCTGGCTGTCAGGAGATTTTTGCCCTTAATAACAGCAATCTTCCAATTCAGTGCTTGACTGCCATTTCTAAAGTTTGGATCAAGAACAGATAGCAGTTACACTGGTGGAGAGAGCACGGTACCTGGCAGCTATGGAGGAAGCACAGCCTGTTGAAGTTCTGCAGTTCTGACCTGCTGGTTTTGAGTACAGGTAAATCACTGGGCTTGGATTAGAGGTTTGGCAGGATTTTGCACACTGTTGTTTGGCAAGGTCATTTCCTCATGGTGATGCCCTTTCATGCCACAAAGAAGGAAAAAAGATTGAAGACCATGTCCTCAGAGATGGATGTATTTGGACAAGAACATCTGCGAGACTTTGTATGTTGCTTCTGGAAGTAGTCCAGTGAAGTTAAAAGGGTATAAAACTCAGTGCCAGCCTTCATTTTCATCTTTGTTGCTTTGCCAGGTATGGTGTTCTCAGTCTTTGTTCTGACTGCTCAAGCTGTTCCTTACATCAGTCAGCTAGAGGCAAGGACAGACAGGTCTAAAAAGTTAGATGATAGTACTTCTCACCTCCCTTCCTTACCAATCTACCAGTGTAATCCTTGTATAAGTATCAACATTCTTTTCCTCTTTTTGATCAGTTGCATGCTTTCTTAAAATCAAGGAATTTGTATTTGGCCTCAACTTACGGTCAAAGTGATAAGACGCCTGATGGGAATACTATGCTATATGAGAGGGAGTCTGTTAGGAAATGAAGAACAACCATCAAAACTTAAATCCTGAAAAAAATAGACAGGAGAGTGATGCCAGAGTGGTACAGTTTAAATAGATCAAAAGAGGATATTTTAAACTTGATTTCTGAACAGAAAACTATTTCTAAATCTGTATTTTCCTCAATAAAATATCAGTGACTTTAAAAAATTCACTTTCCTGTAAATTTTCCTGCCAGTACTGTAATTTAAGTTGCCCATTTTCTTCTTTCCCAACAAAGTAAGCAGACAACTGTATAAATTTATTTCTCCTTGCAAAACCAGAAGAGTTAGGTGTTTATATGTCTATATACGCATGCATATGTAAATGTGTATATATTTGTCGAACAAAGGTGTTGATTACCTACCAGCCTCCTGGGTTTCATCACAGAATTTCAATTGTTCATGTCTGTAAATGAGTCTCTCAGTGGTCGGCGAAAAGCCCTTTCCTCTCACTCAACCACTAGTTGTACATGTCTGCCCATAATGATAATAAAAGAAGGAAGACGTGTGACTTTTTTTTTCTAGTAACAATAATATTAAAATAATTTTCTGACTCCATAATCTCAGTTTCCCTTTATAGTCTCAGTGCTGCAAGTAGGATTAATTTGATCTATGTAACACTGACCTAGCATAAAAATAATCAAAATGCAGAGTTTAACTTCTAATCTCTTTTTTGATAAGAAGACCCCACATTTTCCTCCCCCTCCTTCAGAAAAGAATCTGCATTCAGTACATGGTAAGAATTTTAGTTAAAATAAAGGCAGCTTATTTTTGTTCTTTTTTAGAAAATTGTTACATCCTACTTCTATTCTTAAGGGGAAAAAAACTATTGCAACCTTTGTAAATTTGTTTTTATTCTTAAGTATTAACACAGAAATGGCAAATTCGGCCAAGTGGTGGCAATAAGCCCAACAGAAATAAACAACACATCTTGTGATTTGCCATAATTCAACTGCAGCTTGCAGTTTAAATTTTATCAAATGTATGCCAGTAGTTTCATAAACTGAAAACAAGAACAGTTTTAATTTTATGTAATACATGCATTACAGATTTTTGTTTTCGTTTAAGAAGATGTCAAATCATTATCTCTGTCCTCCCTCCCACCCTTTCTTAAAACAGCTGAGGAGGAAGTCTCTCTAACCTCAGCAGCCTCTGAAAATTAAACAGAACAAAAGATATTGGAATGACTACAATTTTGAAATTACCCTGGCCATAAGGCCAATTTTTTATTAATCAGGGTAATACTATAATCTAGTGTAAATCATAGTGTTCCACTGGCAAATAAAATAGATTTTATAAGATGTTCTCAACTTTCAACACCATTTACTATTAACAACCTACTTCAAAATGTCCTTTATATGAGTACATATAGACATATACACATCCATATACATACAAATATGTGTTTGGCTCATATTTTTGTTTTAAATGGCATAACAATTAGGGAACACAAACCACAGTAAGGAATGTTATAGTTATGCCTCCACCTCTTTACCTATACCAATATTAAAGAAATTGCATCAGTCTCTATTATCACTATCAAACTGTGTTCAAACACAGAAGAGATACTGGGAATGTCATCTTCCTTGAACAAACAAACCTGAATTTCCTTCCTAAACTGGATAAAGAAAGGGACAAACTGGATGAAGAAAGAGACAAACACAAACAAGTTCTTGCTTTGGATTAGAAAGCTTGACCTTGAAATCTGTGATTCTGAAAGAAAGGACAGATAGAAATTATAGAAATTCTTAATTGTGAGTATCTCAAAACTATGCTTTGCAGAGGTTTGTCCTGCTATCATGTATCTAGCTTGAGGTGGATGATAATGAGTTCTATGCCAAACTCATTAGCATCAATATGAATTTCTTTCTATTAGTACCAATGGGCTTTGGATCAAAATTCGTCAGAATCATAAGTGCAACTCCTCCGCGTCATTGTTCTGCACCTCTTGCCAGAAGCTGCTTCAGGTACCCTAAGACATTGCTATATGGATCTTCACTCAGTAAAAGTGTGTTTCCTGCTTTCCTCCCAAACAATCTTTAGTTTTAGTATCCTTGCATACTGACTCAGCATTGGTATATTCTTCCTATATGTTTTATTATGGACGATCTATGAACACAAAAAATTACAATATTTAGCAAGGAACTAGAATGTTGTGTACATTTTGAGCAATTTGATGCATAAAACCCCCTTTGTCAGCAGGTTGCATGCAATCGTTACTCTTCACCATGAATTTCTAACTGTTCAGCAGAATTTTGGGTAACTAAAGACAGGCTAAAAGGAGGAAGGGAAGAAAGGACTCAGAAATCGAAAATTGAAATTAGGACTGGTATCTTAAGCATAAATTTATGAATATCTTTGCTTAAAACTTTGATCCTGCAACAGTTAAGCAAGTATGTGATACTGTACATGCACGCAGTTCCCATAACTCTGTTGATTGACTTGAAATGCTCCCACGAGTAAAGACCGGCATGGGACTAAGCCTTCTCAAGACCATGACATTAATCTAACCAATTACTGGGAACTGATTTGCATCAACACTCTTTAGGTTGATATTGGTAATGATGTTGAGTTGATGTTTGAGTGAGGAGGGGGGAGTGACACTGGGAATAGACAATGTAGAAAGATTAAATATTTAAATGGTGTTAAAGCTGGAATAGAATGATAGATTAGATATTTTTTTCTATCATCCAGTTCTGCAAAGAGAGCATATAAATACTTTAGATAGGAAACAACAAGTAAGAGGTAGAAAGCAACAAGTAAATCACTATAAAGTGACAGGAACATATTGTTAGAAGTTTTGGAAATGTCCCATGTCCTAAATTCATTCTAAAATTAAACAAATATTGAGCTTTGGGAAGAGTTTATCTTAATTTAAATAAAAATATGCTACTCTTTTATGAAAATATAAGCTGATTTTCAATAAGAACAGACAACACAGCTATTATGACATGAAATAAAAATGTCTGAATAATTTGTTTTTCTGTTTATTTCTCAGAGGTCTCATCTGCATGACCTCTTCTAGATTTTTGCTTCGTGCAGCAGGCATTTTACTTTTCTCCTAATCTCCCAATGACTGTTAGTGCTACTGATCATGAAGCAATTAATTCGACTTGTGAAAATGTATCAGAGCAGTAAGACTTTCACAGTTGGAGCTTATATCCTCTGCTCTTGAGACCCACAGGTTTCTGATCTGACAGTCTGAATTAAAGTCTCTTT